>NC_056737.1:244375836-244495836 GCF_019279795.1 Protopterus annectens
TTTACATTTGGAGGTCTAAAGCAATTTTTGTGAACTAGACACTGTTGCACCAGAAACTCCATTTCTAATGGTGAATATACTAGCAAGCTAGTAGAGTTCGCACTTACTCTAGAAATGTAGCTGATGTAATGAATGCTAACACTTGCACTTGAGTAGAAGGTGATATGGAAGTGGGACATCTTCTCGAAATGCATCTTTTGTAAAAGCCTCTCCTGTTCTATCCTACTTTCAGGAGCAGCTATCATTCTCTGGGTGCTTCAATCTGTAGCAACATTTTAACTACATCCACAACAGGCTGACTCATCTTGAACGCAACAAATGCTTCTCTTATGCTGCAGGTTTTTTTTATGTCCCCAAGTGAACTGATAACAGACCCAATTTCACCACGACCTATAAATTGAGAGTACTACACATAAGAAAGCTGACCAGCAAACATCAAGCATATCTAGATGGCGTACAAGTATTAAAAATACATTAAACATTTAAAAAACTGGGATTGCTTACTGACTAAGACTAATCTACAATTACACTTACTGGATGCAACAGATTGCATTAACATGCATTCATATAGTATAGGTGGGGTGTGACAAAAAAGCTGACTCATTTTGCACTAATTTTAATACATTAAGGTTATATATGTTGCACACTTCACCTGGGGGGGGGGGGGGGGGTGAATCCTACTAACAGGATCAGAGGATGCAGAATATATGGTCACCAGAAGAAGAGCAGTTTATAGGCCTGTTAAGCACAAGAACTTTATCACTTTTTTCCATCTAAAAATTATTGCATAAACACAGTCACAACAGCAACCAGGTACCTCAGAAGAAAACGAAAAATCAGTTCAGCTGCAAAAATAAAGTAGAGGTAAGGCTCCAGGTCTCTTCAAGCTATTTTCTTATCAGGTTACACAAGCTCTTTCACCATTTGGCTTCTTCAGGTATATCAAACAACTAAATTATACCTGCATTTATACTAACCATCACATGGTCATCTGCTAAAGTTCTTAAAGACATATACTTTAAAACATTAAAAACACAATACATATAGCCAAAATACTTTTTACATACACTTTCTATATAAAATATTTTTTAAAACATGTAAAAAACTTACCATTTAAACTACCTAGGTCAGGTTGCAACCTAACGCAGTGGTTACAGAGCCACTCCCTTCTCGTTCTTCGACTGCTATCTACATTACAATTCGCTGCAGCCGGCAAATTGCTCTCAGTATTGGTTTTTGCTGTAGTATAAGGGGTTGACCTACCAATTTCAGTTTCTGCATATGAATTAACATTGCAATCTTATTTACAAACCTCGGCCAAATAAATACGTGACCCTTAGAAAAGTCGGATCCATCTCTTTGCAACTTCATTTTAATCTGAATTTTATGTAGGGAAAATGTATAGGTTACTATGGGACAGAATTAGAGAGCATGTATACCACATTAAAAAAGGGAGCATGTTTAATGCTTTAGCTACACATGTTAAGGAGACTAGTATGCAGCACTTTTTACTTTCAGGGTGATAAGTAGATGTTTTGAAAATGCAAGGGGTGGTGATGTTAAAGTGAGAACAGAAAATTTAGAAACCAAATGGATAGTGAAGCCAAGAGCAAATAATGGACATGGTCTGAATGACTATATACCATTAAGACCGGTTTTAAAAAATAGATCATTGCGTAGGTATGTGCAAGTTCATTACCGACCATGTTCGCAGCCAACCAATCAAAAATTTAAATCAAATAAACCATTCAAAAAGAACCACAACTTAAACATATTAATGTACATACTATCAAAAATTTAAGATATATATATATATATATATATATATATATATACATACATATACATACACACACACACACATACACATACATATATACACACACACATATATAATATATATATTACACAAAACATTTAAGAAAACTACTTTAAACGTGGAGGTTTATCTGCATCCAAATCAATTCCATCTAACTTATACATTCAAGCACTACTACGATTGTCACGTGGAAGACATTTGGAAGTGTATCCAACACAACAAATTAAATTTAGTTTGCGTCTTTCGGCTTTTCCCTGTTGGGGTCGCACAGCGGAACTCCAGTCCGCTAATGATTGGCAGTAGAGTTTTACGTGATGGCTTGCCAGGCCTAACGTACAACTTTCAACGAAGGAACGCCCATTCACGCATGTCGCCACACAACTGAGAATCGAATGGGCAACGTCCAACTGTGAGGCGACAACGCTACCGCAGCACCACCACCACAGTTCCAACAAACTGTACATTAAAAAAGATTTTACCAAGGCATTACTGATGTCCTCATTTTTGATAGCCAACACATGTTCATAAATCCTCCGTGAAAGCACAGTATTGGTCTCTCCCACATAAAAGCTTTTACAAATAGCTATATACACATAAGTGTTGGGACTTGCAAATGTATTTTTAGCGACTATTAAATCTACTAATGTTTAAACACTTTAGCTATTCAAATTATTTGCATTGCTTACATGCATTAAATAGAGCTGATACAAGGACTAGCCTTGTTGGCGCACACAGTTCTACTGAAACAACTTTTCAAGTTACTCAAGCTTTTGTAAGCAAAAGTCAGAAAAGCACCTATAATTTTATCCTATCAATATTGCTGTTAATTTTCCAGTAATTTAACATGGCCTTAATCCTCGCCCTATCAGGATTTGGTGAAACAACCAACATCTGACTTAATACTTAACAGTACAACAACCATGGAGTATAGGTTGAAATTTAGACATTTATGAGAACCAAAATAATTGAGGAGGTAAAGTTAATGAACACCAAATCTGTTATAAAAGGTGGCATATTTATACAAAAGATAATTTATCCAACTATCAGGTTCCCACCAGGCAATCACTAGATACTCAAATATTGGTGCCATGCTAGCTCCCATAGCTACTCCCGTCTGTTGGTAACAAATATTATGAACATAAAAATTAAGAACTACACAAATGGTATTAATTTTATTAAAATCTGTAAACTTACTAAGATAATCTGACAAACTCTGTACTCATGTCCCAAAACATAGAAATAGGGGCAGTGCAATAATAGCAACCATTGTTTCTGTACCTTTAAAAACAGAATTTTTAAAATAAATCTAAAACAAATCCACGAACTCTGAACAACTTGATCGCTGAACCACAGAGCACAACATATGCCTAAAAAACTGTCTCCAACCCCCCCCCCCCCTCCAAAAGCAACACACATTTGCAAGCTACAGTCTTTTTCACCGTTTTCTTCCTTCAAGTTAGACTTTTTAGCAGGGCCAGGCGCTCAGCATGAGCACAGCGTTATTTCACACTTTACCTAGAAAGTTCAAATGGGCACGTGCTTTTTTTCAGTTGAGGTCAGGGGAGGAAAAATAATTCATGGCTTGGGCATTTACAGACACTCTCAAGCCTGTATTACATTTAAACATAGTCTTAAGTACAGTCACTGTCAGCACAACACAGAAAAAGGACAGCAAACACTGACTCGTGGAATGGCTATAATTAAATAAAAAAAACAACTACAGTACTGATTTCAACTCAAGCTTCAACACGCACTAATTGAACCCAAATAAGGTTAAACAAAAGAAAAAAGTAACCCTTCTTATAGGTAGGTGCTACCCGACCTCATATTACTTAGAAAATTTTAAATAAAAAACATACTGGCATTTTCAAGAAAAACAGAACCTCCAGTAATTTACAGCTTAAAAAGCTACTATGAAGATGCTACTTCAACACAATTTCTTCATATCTATATTACGACAAAGGTAGGTTAAACAACTATTTCTTCTAACTGCAATTTGTCAAAAATGCATGCACTGCTATGTGCCCGACACCCCCACAACGCACCACACACTTTTCCCCACTGGCGCTGTCTAACTGAAGTCTGTGTAAGCAGGATAGAGACTGTAGGAGGAGCACCCCCCCCATTTGTCTTTTTTGGGAGGGGGGCATTTTGAGGTTGCACTTCTCAATGCAGGAAAATCAGTTAAGTAACTTGTTTCAGGAAATTTAAAAAGGATAGCTTTCAGTATGTAGAGCAAGGTACAGATATTAAGAGTATGTGGTCTTGATAACAGAACACACCTGTGATTGATCCTGCCATTGTAAAGATCACATCATGCCAGACAGAAGTGGTAAACAAAACTGGAGGTGTGGAATGTGCAACATTCATCTACAAGAACTGTAATTACATTTAACGTAAAAACGGAAGCAAAACTGGGTAAAAACTACACAATTCCCCAAACACTGACTATAACAACTGTACTCAGACATGTACCATCTTAGGGCTTAATTCTTTGGTACTAGTTAAGTAAATTGTACAGCAATACATTTAAAAATCCCTCAGTTAACACAAGACTTGTTACTAAACCACATATTACAAAAATATTCAAAAAGTATTAAGTGCTCTGTAAGTGACACTGCAAAATAATTCATTTGGCATTCACCAAGTTTTAAAAATAATGAAGAAAGGATGGGCAGTTATTAGAATTACATTTCAAATTTTTACTTTATAACAGCATAAGAGTAGCATGATGGCGTCAGACCGCTGTTACCATATGAAAATTAGTTAACAGCTACTCAATACAAGGTTTAAAATAAGTACCAAGGTAAACACACAATCTGTTTACATCTTATTTCCATATACCAGTGGATGATGAGCAAATTCATTCTATGTCTATTACACTGCTTTGTCATTTTAATGGGTCACTGGATTGCCAGAGTCCAACCCAGCAATCAATGTACATAAGGCACTGTAACATTCTGAATATGGTGGTGGTCTAGTGCAGAACACAACTTGTGGGCAGCTTAAGAAAATGACAATATAATGACTGCACATCTTTAGGAGGTGAAAGGTAACTGAATAACAGTTGTGTACACTTACCATAAATGTAGAGGTTAGTGTATTCACTGTTGCAGTCATCACACTTGGGTTATCTGCCTGCAGGTAGCCCTCAGTCGGCCCAAATACCAGAGTCTTGGGATTTCTGCATCGGATGCTTCACTTCTTCCATGACATCAGGTCGTCTGAGGTATAAAACAGGCAACCAACGCCATTACATCAGGTTTTTCTAGCCCCAGGATGTCAAGAGCCCTCCAAATAGGAAGCTAGTATATGGTGTGGAACACCACCAGTAAAAAGTAAACACCTCTGCCATAAAAAAATGGCCATATAGAGGATAGGTAGGAAGGACAGAGAAAAAACAGGGGGCTGGAGAGAGGGAAACCAGGACTGCAACAGTGAACACACTCATTATGATAAGCGTACACAATTGTACTATGATTCTTAGTGTTTCACTGTTGCAGTAATCACACTTGGGTTGATTCCCAAAGCTGAGGAAGGGTGGAGGCATTCAAGAGGAGTTAGGGTTGGCTAGCAGGCCTTGTAAGACTGCTGTAGCAAATCTAGCTCAGGATTTAGAAAAAAATAGGTAAGTGGTAATGCTTGGTGAAGGTGTGTACAGTAGTACAGGTTGCAGCTTCCAGAATGTCCCTGGTAGGGACTCCCCTGAGAAATGCTGCAGAAGTGGAAGTAGCCCTAATGGAATGTGTTCTGATCCCCTGTGGTTAGGTTTTCCATGGTGCTTGTAGCACTAAAGGATGCAGTGCGCTATCCATTTGGAAATGGTCTGCTTTGAAAAGGCCTTGCCCTCTTGTCCCTGTAGCAAAGCTGACTAGCAGTTGGCCAGATTTTCTGAAAGGTTTAGTCCCGTCAAGGTAGAACCTAAACCTGTCGAGGTAGAACCTGAGCCGTCTGTGCGCTTCCAAGGATTGCAGGATCCACTCCCCTTTATTTTGAGGATTAGGGAAGAAGGTTGGCAAATGGATGGCTTGGTTTAGAGCCACACTGGGTTAGTCCTGAGGGAAACCTTGTCAGCATGTAAAATAATGAAGGGTTCCACAGCCATTAATGCCTGTAACTCGACACTTCTGAGGTTATGGCTAAAAGTAAGGCTGTTTTCCAAGAAAGGAATTTTAACTCTGCTGAAGTTGCAGGTTCAAAAGGGAGGAGTGTGAGCTTTTCCAGTACAAAGTTAAGATCCCAAGCAGGGATGGGTGCTCTCCTACGGAGGCTTAAGTTGTTAGCCTCTCTCAGAAACTGACGAGAGGGTCAGAGAATAGAGGTGGCTCAGTATTATAATGAGCCGAGATGGCAGAGGCATGAATCTTAATGGTGGAGAAGGATAGTCCTCTATGGGAGTAGCTCTGCTAGGAAATAAAGAATTTGAGGTAAGGAGGGCATAGCTGTGCCATTTCCTTGAGACAGACTCCAAGAGCAATATCTTTTCCACTTTTCAGAATAGGATTTTCTAGTACTAGGCTGCCTGGCCTCAAGAATGACGTCCAGCACCTGCTTGCTGAGAGTTGCTGGTGGAGTATTCAGGGGATAAGCCAGGCTGCAAGGTTCAGGGTTTGCAGCTGTTGATGCAAAATCTGCCCCTCCTGCTGAGACAGCAGGGAAGGAGTCTGATGAAGGTGCCAGGGTGGCACTGTCAGACTGCATCAGAATGGGTACCAGTGCTGGCGTAGCCAATCTGGGGCAATAAGAATTGCTGTCCTGTCTGATCTGGAATAATACCTTTGAGAGGAGGGGCAGAGGGGAAGGCATAAATTGAGAGGTTTTTCCCATTTGAATGATAAGGCATCCATCTTCAGGCCCTGCTGCGAGGGTTCCTGGTGCAAAATTTACTCAACTGGTGGTTCTCTGGGGAGGCAAAGAGATCCACCTCTGGAGACTCCGCCTCTGGATTAGAAGGTTGAAGGTGTTGGGCTTCAATTTCCATTCGTGTGGGTCCAGGAGATTTCTGCTCAAGTCGCCTGCCAGTAAATTCTGTTCGCTGGCAGAAACTGAGCTTGTAGATGCACTTGGTTGCTCAAGGCTGTGTTCCACAGGGCCATGGCTAACCTTTGTTAGTTTATGCACCACATAACTATGTTGTCCGTTTTTATCAGCATCTGTCCTGGAATGATTAGGTATATGAAGACTGTTAAGAGCATACTGTACAGCTAACCTAGAATTTGTCCTGGGGTCCACTTTCCCCAAATACATTTGCCTGCCATGTGAGCCCCTTATGGATAGTCGATGCACCTGTAGTTAGGGTTTGGGAGGCGAGGGGTTGAGTGAAAGGCAGTCCCTTGTTCTGGTTGCATGCTTCTGCCCACCAAAGGAACTCTGCCCTTAGACAAGGAATGATCAGTATGACTGTTTCCAGGTCCTAAGAATACTGGCACCAAAGACCTTTTAAGTACCATTGAAGTTTCCTCACATGCAGTCTTGCATATGGAATTAGCAGAATGCATGAGGCCATGAACCAAAGGGCTTGCATTATCTTCCTTGCAGATAGCTGGGTTTTGTTGGCCATGTTTTTGAAGTAGTTGTTCAAATAGACCTGTTTTTCTGGAGTGTCAAAGGCCATCTAGGAAGTTCTGTTCAAGCTTGCTCCCAGGAATACAACTTGACTGGGCACCAGTTGTGATTTCTTTTTGTTGATGGCGTACCCCAATGACGGTAGGTTTTACAAATGCCAGGTGAAGAAATTCCTGATTGTCTGCCTCAATCAGGCAATCTTCCAAGTATGGGAAAACTTAGGTATTTCTCTGCCTGCAGTAAGCAATGGCTGGACCCAGGCACTTTGTGAATACTCTGTGCACAGTAGATAAGCCAAAGGGAAGTGCAGAGAACTGCTAGTGCATAGAGCCTGCCCTGAAGGGACATCTCCTGCAAGACTCCCTTTATGGGGATGTGCAGATAGGCTTCTTTTAAGTCTAGGGTGACTAGCCAGGAATCCTTGGCTAGCATAGGGTGTTGAGAATTGATAGATCCAGGACTGGGTGCCAAAAAGTACAGTTTTGTACCTACCATAAATGTAGATGTTAGAGTGTTTCACACTGCTTCAGTCATTACACTTCGGTTATCCTGCAGTCAGGCGGTCCCGCAATCGGCCTGAATTCCAAAGACTTGGTCCGGCATCAGTTGCTGTCGCTTCTTCCCTGACGTCAGTGCGCCAGGGGTATATAAAGATGCATCAGACACCATTTTCTTCAGTTTTTCTGCCCCAGATGTCAGGTGCCCCCAAGTAGGTAGGCAATACATATTGCTAATCAAAAATATACAATAAAAAACAAAACTTTCAGTTACCAGCAAATACACCCCAAAGGTTGTATACGATAGAAAGGTATAGATAAGTCCAGCTAGTTCAGAGGGGATGGAGGGAGGGTAACCTGGACTGCAGCAGTGTGAACACACTAACATCTACATTTATGGTAGGTACAAAACTGTACTATGTTCATCGTGTTACACTGCTGCAGTCATTACACTTGGGTAGAATCCCAAAGCTGAGGTTGGGTGACTGGTCTATAAAGAGTTAGGATTGGCTAGGAGGCCCTGCAGAACTGCAGTGGCAAATCCTGCTCTACATTTAGAGTAAAGAGGCAGGTGGTAATGCTTGGTAAAGGTGTGCACTGAACTCCAAGTTGTAGCCTCCAAAAATTCCTTGGTATGTACTCCTCTGAGAAAGGCTGTTGAAGTGGCTGTTGCCCTGGTGGAATGTGGCCTAATGTTATTTGGGACTGATTTTCCATGTTGTGTAGCAGTACCGAATACAATGTCCTATCCATTTGGATATAGTTTGAGATAGCCTTGCCCTGTGTTCCTGCAGCATATGCTACAAACAGTTGCTCAGTTTTCCTGAAAGCCTTTGTTTTGTCCAAGTAGAAGCGTAGCTGCCTGTGTATGTCCAAAGAATGCAGAAGTTTCTCCCCTTTATTCTGGGGGTTTGGATAAAAAGTTTGCAAATGGATGGTTTGGTTAAGAGCCACACTAGATACCACCTTTGGCATAAAGGTAGTGTTTGTCCTTACAGATATCCTGCCCTGATGAAAAATTATAAAAGGTTCCACTGCCATTAATGCCTGTAGCTCTGAGACTCTTCGTGCTGAAGTTACTGCCAGGAGCAGAGCTGTTTTCCATGATAAAAATTTTAGATTGGCTGTATTGGCTGGCTCAAATGGTGGTAGGGTCAGTTTTTCCAAAACGAAACTGAGGTCCCAAGTTGGTGTTGGTGCACTCCAGGGCAGTCTTGTTTTTAGCCCCTCTGTGGTACTGCTTTAGCAAGGGATGAGAGAATAAAGGAGGATCCGTGTTCTAATGTGCTGAAATGGCAGAGGCGTGGATCTTAATTGATGAGAAGGATAGGCCTCTGTCCAGCATCTCAGTTAAGTATTGTAAAATCTGAGGAATGTTTGGAACAAGAGGGTCAAGGCTTTGAGCCTGGTTCCAGGCACAGAATCTCTTCCATTTTTCCGAGTAAGCTTTCCTGGTGCTAGGCCTCCAAAATGACATCCATAACAGCTTTAGAGAGAAGTGTTGCCTGTTTGACTAATGTTTAGGGTTTTGAGCTGACCGTGCAGGATCTGATTGTTTTGTTGAATCAGAAGGTGTGGAATTTGAGGCTAAATCCATGGCGGGCCTTAAGCCAAGTTCCTTAAAATAGGGTACACCAGTGCTGGCGTGGCCAGTCTGGAGCAATCAGGATCATCTGTGGTTTTTCCTGTCTGGCTTTTAGGAGTACCTTTGAAAGGAGAGACAGTGGCGGGAAGGCATAAACTTTTAGGCTTTTCCAGCTGAACAGAAGAGCATCCACTTTCCATGCTTGTTTGTTATAAGTCCTTGTGCAGAATTTTTGTAGTTTGCAATTCAGTGGTGAGGCAAAAAGATCTATGTCTGGGCATCCCCACTTTTGCGTTACCATGCTGAAGAGTTGTGGATTCAATTTCCATTCGTGAGGGTCCATGATGTTTCTGCTTAGATAGTCTGCCAGAGTATTTTTCTTTCCTGGCAGGAACTGTGCTTGCAGGTGGACTTGATACATTGGAGCGGTGTTCCACAAGGTCATGGCTTGCCTGCATAGGGGATAAGAATGAGTGCCCCCTTGCTTGTTTATGTACCACATTACTGTGGTGTTGTCAAGTCTTTAGTAGTAATTGTCCTGGATGTAGAAGGTCCTTGAAAGCTGTTAGGGCATTTTGAACAGCCAACATCTCTTGATGTGAAGATGCATCTGGTCTGTGGTCCACTTGCCCTGAATGCATTTTCCTGCCATGTGTGCTCCCCAGGCATAATCCGAAGCATCTGTTTAGAGTTTGCCTGGCTGTGGGTTGGGTAAAAGGCTGACCCTTGTTTAGGTGACATGCCTGTGCCCACCATCGAAACTCCTGTTGTAGGCAGGGAATCATTGGTATTACTGCTTCTAAACTGTGAGAGTGTTGAGTCCAAACACTTTTCAGGTACCATTGTAATTTCCTCATATGCAGTCTGGCATATGGTATTAGTAGTATGCAGGATGCCATGAATCCCAGGGCCTGCAGAATATTTCTTGCAGGGAGATGGGACTTTCTTGCCAGCAATTGAAAATATCGAGTTAGTTGAACTTGTTTGTCTGGCGTGAGGTAAGCCATCCGGGCCGTTTTATTTAAACTGGCACTTGGGAATATAATCTGTTGCGAGGGCACTAGTTTTGACTTCTTTTCGTTTACTGTGTACCCTAGAGAAATTAGCAACCTTTTTATAAATGCCAGATGCTGTAGAAGAATGTCCTTTGTCTCTGCTTGAATGAGGCAGTCGTCCAGGTATGGATATATTTGAATTCCTTTGTCTGCAAAATGCAATTACTGGTGCCAGGCACTTTGTGAAGACCCTGGGTGCAGTAGATAAGCCAAAGGGCAGTGCAGAGAATTGGTAGTGCATTGTACCAGCTTTGAATCTGAGGCATCTTCTGCAATTTTGTCTGCTAGGGACATGCAGGTATGCCTCTGAGGTCCAGAGTAACAAGCCAAGCCTTCTTGCCCAGCATGGGTAGAAGCTGCTGTAATGTCAACATTTTGAATTTCGGAATATCCAAGTAAGTATTCAGAACTGAAAGGTCTAGTATGGGCCTCTAGGCCTTGTCCTTTCTGGGGACCAGGAAGAGTAGAGTAAAATCCTTGTCCTTGTTCCTGTTGTGGTACTTTTTGAATAGCTCTCATGTCCGCGAGGCCTGGAATTTGTTTTTGTGCCTCTGCCTATTGATTTTGTGGCAGGTCTGGCATTCCTTTTAGCCTTGGTAAAGTATGAAAGTGGAATCTGTAACCTTGAGACACAATATTCAGGACCCATTTGTCCTGGGTGATTGTTTGCCAGCTTTGAGAAAAAAGTGCTAGTTTTCCCCCTAAGGGGGGGGGGGGGTGGGCTTCCAAAAGGGACGTGCTTGGCGTACGAAGGGGAAGTCCTTGTGACTGTTTCCTGTAAGGTTGAGACTTATCCTCACCACCTTTTGGGGTTGAGGTGCCCCACTGTTGCTGTCGGAGCCGTGGGGTTGAGATCTGCCTCTTGGGCGTCTGTATCTGCCACTCTGTGGCCTGACGCTGGAAAGGACCAATTCTTTGTTGGCCAATTTCTGCTAAACCGAGGTGGCTGTACCTGTAAGAAATCCTTGACTGTTTGCATAGATTTAGCTTTATCCTCCATTTTTCTTTAAACACCTCTTCTGCCTCAACACCAAAGTATCATGCTGTAAAGGAGCAGCCAATAATTTTGCCTTAACATGATCAGGTAAACTTTGTTCTTTTATCCAACAAGCATGTCTTCGAATCACAGAACCTGTAACTGCGGCTCTACAAGAGACCTCTAAAGAATCAAAACCACATTGCAAAGTATGTTTCCCCACCTGTTCAACTGCATGCAATAAATCCTGCATTTGTTTACAATCAGGAGCTTCTGAGCTTACAAGCATTTTCTGTTTTAACTGAGCCATTAAATATTGTTGGTACTTAAGCATGTGAAACTGGCAATTTAAAGTTCTTACTGCTAAAGTTGCAGAAGTGTATACTTTCTTCCCCCATCTATCCAAAGCTCTGGAATCTGTCAGAGAGTACTGAATTTTTTGCAATGGAAGCCTTAACCCCTTTTGGACCCTGGGAAATAGTCTCTGGATCAGCAGAATGGTTTTTGTAAAGAAACTTGAGAGAGTCAGGGACTCTATACCTATCTGGCTTGGCTGGAGCAGGGGGCAAAGTCAGGAGATAAACTGGATTCAGAACACATCCACAATATCTAGCACTGGCGGAATAACCAGGGGCCTGTGTTGAGGCAATAAGAGGAAATCCCTGAGCCTTTTCTTGGATTCAGAGTAATCCTGGCTTTGGAAATGCTCCCTCTTGGTATGCAAAGTTTCCCCAAAAGAATAATCCTCAGGAGGAGAGGCTGAAGGGATAGATTCTTCAGCATCAGAGTCCTCATAGGGGGGTAGAGAGTATCCCTGGTCAGAAGAGGAATCGGAGGAAATGGAAACCTGATCAGAGCAGTCATAGTCCTTATCCTGCCTAGGCCTTTTCTCAGGCGGAGGATGGGAACCCCTGATTAGAGTAATGAGGTCTTCGGCCATTTTAAGCATCTGTTTCTTAGGCACGGAGGACTGTCCAGGAGAATGCTGTACTCGTCTTTAATAGTACCTTTGTCTTGGCTGTTTTAATGGTAAGTTGTGAAGGTCTTTCCTGCCAACAGAAAGAGGGAAGCTGAGCAATGAAAGGGCAATGCTAGGAACAAAAAAAGTGTGTATGCTTTTTATGGCAGGGTGTAGAAAACAACCCCCCCCCCCCAGAAAAAAACAAGGGGGGATGGAGCAGCTACTGCAGCAGTGATCATTTTGCTGTTATGTTGTTTAGACACCTGTTCTAGGTTAATCATATTGGTAAATGCAGCATTAGCCTTAAAAGTAGATTACTCTAACTTACTATATGGGAGGTAGAAGACTCCAGGAGACTCTGGAGACTGATCCTAGTACAGCTTAACCAGAACCTAGAGAAGGAATTAGGCTGTACATAAAATTAGGCACAGAGGACCATGAAGCAGCTTCTAGAATCAAACACTTTCCTAAAAGTCATAGATGAAGCAAAGGCCTTGGTAAAAAGTGCCTTGCCCTGCCTGAAATAAATAGTTTTGCTATAGCAAGTATAACAAAATGGTAATAGACTGTTTTGACACAGGTTCTCTCTTCATACCTTCACAAGAAGTGAATAGAGTCAAAGATCTGAAAGACTGTTCTGTCAAGATATCGGAGTTGTCTCTGGACATCTGAGCTATGGAGTATCCTCTCTCCCTCTTTTTTTTGATTAAGAAAATGGGGATATGGACAGTTTTACTTAAAGTAAACTCAGATACCACTTTAGGCATAAAAGGATTAGTTCTCAAAATACCCTGTCGAAAATGAGACAGTAGCTCTTATGGTGAGTCAACCCTTCTTGCAGACATCAAAGCAGACAAAGCAATCACTAAAACTGTTTTCCATGTTAAAATCTTCAAGTAAGCCAGGTCAGCTGGTGCAAAACAAGCAAGTGCTGGCTTCTCGAACACAAAATTAAGATCCCAAGAAGGAGCCACAGGTTTACTTGAAAGCACCTTGTGCAAAACCCCTTTCAAAAACATTTTGACATCAGAGTGCACCGAAAAAGGAACACCCATGGACAGATATGCTGAAATGGCCGATGAAGGAATAAAAGGCCAGAGAACAGTAACTCGCACAAATGTAAATCCAAAAACAGAGCACTGAATGGGCGCTGGTTATGCTTGCACCAATTGGAAAAGTTTTTCCATTTACTAATATCTGATTTTCTAGTAGCAGGCTTTGCCTCCTTTAGTAGGATTTCGTGCCTCCCCTTTAGTATCTGTTGTATGCTATTGCAGGTGCCTAAAGGACACTAAGCCCCTATCATCCAGGTAGTCAAATGAAACTGATAGATGATGTGGTGTATCATACACCCCTGTTCTTGTGTGAGCAGATCTAGCGTATGAGGAAGTTGGCGGCAATTGCCCCTTGCTACTTTCATAAGAATGGAGAAGCACAGTTGCCTGGGCCAGGGAGGAGTCACCACAATGGATTATTTCCAAGTATCCTTTATATTAGTGGAAAGTCAAACAGCATATAAAAATATTATGGAAAGGGTGGAAAAGCATACAGGAACATTATCCAAGGAGAAGGCATCCGTCTTCCAGGTCTTCTTGAATGGAGTCCTGGAATAGAAAGTTTCGCCAGTTGATCATTCACAGAGGAGGCAATAAAGTCTACTTAAGGAACTCCCAAAAGATTTAATCTATCTTGGAAGACTCTCTGATCTAGTTGCCATTTGTGACCGTCTAACCCTGGTCCTGCTTACCTTATCTGCCACAATTGTACTCTGATGGAATGTTAGATGCCTGCATAGTAAGAATTTGCTGTGAAGTTATGTACCACATGACTCTAGGACGGTCTAACCACATGAAGAAGTCACAGGGACAAAATGTGGTTCAGAAAGTTGACTGCCTTTATCAGGACAAGCATCTCCTTGAAATATATGTGCTTTGCATCTGTCCTTGGTGTCTCACACCCCAGCACTTTTATCCCTCCTGAAACTGCTCAGAGGTGCCTGTGGTTACTGCTTTGGGAAGAGGAGCCCTGGATTTAAGGATATCTGTCACCATCGAATGATTTCTCATCTGACAAACCCCAGCACTGGGATTTGAAAAGATGAAGGATGTTGGTGCTTGGAAAAGACAGATACCACTATCTTTCTCATGCTTGAGTGTCTTGCCAGAGATACCATGAAAATAAATAGATTAACAGACCAAAAATCTGAGGTATTATCGCAGTGACCAAAGTCTGAGTGAGGAAGCCCTAGAAATAGATCTAGATATAGATCCATTTTTCCTGTAAAAGAAAAGCTCTTTGAACTGAGAAGTCTAGTTCACATTTCAGAAACACAATCGTGTGAAGGAGTCAAGACAGACTTTTGAATGTTCTCTTGGAATCATAGCTTGGGTTAACAGCTCTCTCATGCAAGACAGAGATTTGACACTGAGAAAGACTATGCAATGATAAGCAAGTCATTTAAATATAGAAAAATGTGGATACTCTGTAGCCTGCAATGAGCTATGCACTATGTGAACACTCCTGGTACAGTTCTAGTCTAAAGGATAAGGCAGGGAACAGATAATGTGACCCAGACACACACAACCTTCAACTATGAAGTCTGTATAAACAGGGATGTGATAGGAGCATCTTTTTAAGTCTAGTGTTACTTCTTTCTCTTTCAAATTTCTTGATAATAGGCTGTGAGGTAACATGCTGAATTTGGGCACCATCACAGACAGGTTTAGAAAAGAAAGATCCAGAACTGGTCTCAAAGGATTCTTTTTCTGTGGCATTAGGTGCATCCCTGTATAAAAACCCTTCCCCACAAGGGAAGGAGGGAAGTACAGTTGTGTACACTTACCATAAATGTAGATGTTAAGAGTGTATTCACTGTTGCAGTCCTAACAAATGGACTATCTGGCTCCCAGTAGCCCTCAGTCGACCAGAATACCAAAAGTAAGTAAAAATGACGTCGGTTGTAAAGGACGTCGGGGTGTCCGATACAAAAGGAAGCAGCTGACATCACTTCCTCAGTCTCTTGCCATGTCAGGAGCCCCCAGACAATAAGGCTTAAACCAAAACCAATTTGACAAATTAAGCCTGTACCTCAGGAAGAGAGAAAAGGAGAGGACCACAAAAGGAGAGGGGGGGGGGGACCAGGCCTGCATCAGTGAATACACTTGTACAGCTACATTTATGGTAAGTGTACACAACTGTACTATGTTAGTGTTTCACTGTTGCAGTCCTAACAAATGGGTTGATTACCAAAGGCCAGAGAAAAAAGGGGGGAGGAACCAACAGCATCAAGGGTTGGAGATAATGCCCTGCAACACCACAGTGGCAAACCCTGCCCTGGAAAACAGAGGCAAACTAATGCTTTGTGAAAGTGTGAACAGAAGACCATGTGGCAGCCTCCAAAATGTCTTTAGTAGGACACCCCTCAGAAAGGTTGCAGAAGTGGAAGCTGCTCTAGTAGAGTGGGTCCTAACCCCTTGAGGCGGAGCTTTGCCATGAAAGGAACAGAGAGTAATGCAATGCGCAATCCATTTAGAAATAGTTTGCTTAGAAATAGCCTTGCCCTGGGCTCCAGGGGCAAAACTGATGTGCTGATTTCCAAACGTCCTTAGTCCTGTCCAGGTAAAATCTGAGCTGTCTGTGCACATCAAGAGAATGTAGGATCCTTTCACCTCTACTGTGAGGATTAGGAAAGAAGGTAGGAAGGTGTATGGACTGATTAAGAGAGTCAGGCTGGAAACCACCTTAGGCATAAAGGAGGGATTAGTCCTCAGACTATCAGCATGGAAAATAAGAAAAGGCTCCATGGCCAAAGCCTGCAGCTCAGAAACCCTCCTTGCTGAAGTTCTAGCCAAGAGGAAGGCAGTCTTCCAAGAGAGAAACTTTAAATCTGCAGAAGCAGCTGGCTCAAAAGGTGGAAGAGTTCTCCGGAACAAAATTAAGTTCCCAGGCTGGAGTAGGTGTTCTTCTGAGAGGTTTTAAATTGCAAGCACCTCTGAGAAACATTTTCATCAGGGGATGAGAGAAAATAGGCGCTGTTCAAGAGAACAATGAGCAGAGATGGCTGAAGCATGGATCTTGATAGAGGAAAAAGAAAGATCACCTTGAAGCAAATCAGCCAGGTATTCCAGGATCAGAGGAAGGGTAGGTGGAGAAGCAGACTCCCCTCTAGCCTGCATCCAGTGAGAAATTTTCCCATTTGCCACCATAGGATTTCCAAGTGCTAGGCCTCCTGGCCTCCCTCAGCACGTCAACCATCTGTTGGGAAAGGGAGGAAGAAAGGGAAGGAGTCATACAAATAAGCCATGCTGCCAAATGGCAAGACTGAAGGAGGACTACGTAGAATGTTCCCCTTTCCAGAACCAAAAGATCTGGCTTCAGAGGAAGATGCCAAGGAGGAAGATGGATAGACTGCAAGTCCAGAGCTATGAGAAGAGTCCTTGGACATGCGTCCCTGATCTTCACTAATACTCTGGGAGGACGAGGAGGGAAGGCGTACACAGATAGCAACGTCCAAGGAAAGGACAGAGCATCCACATTCCAGGCCTCTGCTGTGCTGTCTGGTGCAAAAAAGAGAGGTAGCAGATGGTTGTCTGGGGAGGAGAAAAGATCCACCCGAGGAGTGCCCCAACAGTGAATGATGCTGTAAGAGACTGCTCTGTTCAGCTGCCACTCATGAGGACCAAGAGCTTGCCTCAACTTGTCTGCCAAAACACAGCCTTCCTGGAAGAAACTGAGCTAGGAGATAGAGGTCCAGGGATGCTGCCATGCACCAAAGATTCATGCTTTGCCTGCTTGCCGATGTACCACATGACCGTGGTGTTATCTGTCCTGACAAGCAGGGTCCCTGGAGAAAAGATGCTTGAAAGCTAGTAAGGCCTGCTGAACTGCAATCAGTTCCTTTAGATTTATGTGCAGGTGCATCTGCTGGGCATTCCAAAGTCCCTGTATGCATCTGCCATCCAGGTGTGCTCCCCAGGCATAGTCCGATAAGTCTGCAGTCAGAACTTGTGGCAAGAGATGTCCGAAAGGGCATGCCTTTGTTTTGAAGACAGGCTGTTGTCCACCACAGAAACTCCGCCTGCAAAGAAGGAGGCAGAGGAATCATCATATCTCGGTCCTGTGCGTGTTGACACCAAATGCTCTTGAGGTACCACTGCAATTTCCTCATATGCAGTCTTGCATATGGAATCATAAGAATACAAGATGCCATGAATCCCAGAGCTTGCAGGTATTTCCTTGCAGGGGAGCTGGGTCAGGCTTGCCAAGTCCTTGAAGTAAACGGAAAGAGCTGCCTGCTTCACCTGGGTGAGATATATCATCTGGGCGGCTGTGTTAGACTCACTCCCATGAACGTTATATCCCTGGATGGAATATCAATTTCGATTTTTTCCACATTGAGTGTGTAACCAAGGGAAGAGAAGAGTATTTATGAATTCCAGATCCTTTAATAGCGGTTCCTGATATACTTGGACAACTGTCTTGATTCAAGCAAGTTAAGTAAATCTGAATTTTCTTCTGCCTGCAAAAAGCAATGACTGGGGCCAGGCACTGTGTGAAGACAGTAGATAAGCCAAATGGCAGAGCAGAGAATTGGTAATGTTGCTCACCCACTCTGAAACGAAGGTACTGCCTGCAACTTTCCCCGATAGGAATGTGCAGATAAGCCACTGAGATACAAGGTTACCAGCCAGGAATCCATTTCTAGCACTGGTAGCAACTGATGCAGAGTGAGCATTTTGAACTTTGGAATTACTAGGAAAAAAAAAAAAAAAAAAAAAAAAGAGTCCAGAAGGGAAAGATCCAGAATAGGACGCCAGGTGCCTTTTTTTTTGGAACTAGGAAAAGCCTGGAATAAAAGCCCTGGCCTACCTGCTGAGCAGAAACGGATTCTATTGCTCCTAGATGAGAGACTATTTGTTTTTCTACTTCAGCCCTTTGGTTTGGAGGAACGTCTGGGAATCTCTTGGGAGCTGGAAAGATGCAGAAAGAAAACCTGTGCCCTAGGGACACCGTTCTATGCACCCATTTGTCATCTGTGATAAGTGGCCCAAACATCTGCAAAAATGGCCAACCTCCCCCCAAAAGGACTCTCCCGGCAAGCAAGAACAGGCAGAAGTTGAAAGAAGTCATTGAGAGTGCTTGGAGATGCAGGCTTGGAGCTTCCCCCTTTAGAAGTGGAGGCCTGCTGACGCCTAGACCTTTGAGGTGTAGCCCCCTGCCCCCTAGAAGATTTGTAACCTCTAGCCCTGGAATGGTTCTGTCTGCTGGTATCAGGAAAGGTCTAACTCTTGGAAGGGTAATTCTTGCTAAAGCTAAGGGGTTGAACTTGCAGAAATTCCTTAACAGTTTGCATAGACTTGGCCTTCTCCATCTTCAGTACCTCCTCTGCTTTGCTGCCAAAAAGACACCACGCAAAGGTACATCCAAAAGCTTAGCCTTGACAGGTTCTGGAAGAGGCTGTTTTCTTAGCCAAGTGTGCCTTCTAATAACAGATCCAGTAGCCGTAGCCCTGCTGGAGGCCTCAAGGATGTCAAAACCACAATGTAAAGAATGCTTATTGACCAGACTGGCAGAATTCAGTAAATCCTGCATGTCTTTGCTCTCTGCCAAAAAAGGTACACTTGCTATCCTAGACTTAATAGCCTCCAAGGTGTGCTGCTGGTACTTCAACATATGGAGACAATTGTTAGCCCTAACAGCTAGGGTGGCAGAGGTGTAAACCTTCTTGACCCACCTAACTAGGTTCCTAGACAGAATTCCTGGTAACAGTGGCCTTCACTCCTTTAGGGCCCCGAGAAATAACCTCTGGATCCGCTGACTCCTGAAAAGAAACAAATGAGAATCAGGGACCCTGTAGTACCTTTCAGGTTTCCTGGGAGCAGGCGTAACCGAATTTGGAGACTAAGAATTTTCCAGAAATGCAACAACTTCCAATATGGGGGGGGGGATAGTAAGAGGCTTATGCTGAGGTAAATCCAGAAACTCCCTAATCAGTTTCTTGGGTTGGGGATAATCCTGACTTCCCCATTTAAAATGTTCTGAGGGTATTGCATCACCAAAAGAGAAATCCTCTGGAGGAGAAGCCGAAGGGATAGATTCCTCTGCATCTGAATCCTCAAAAGGAGAAAAGGCCTGAGAAAATTCCTCATCAGCAGAAATGCTGGAAGAAACCGAACCTGAGCAGGACAGAACATCAGGAGAAACACCCCTACTCCTTTTAGAAGGAGGCGGCGGAGAACCCCTAATAAGAATCAACACATAATTAGCCATTTTAACCATTTGGGATTGAGGTGACCAAGAAGCAGCTGGAGCCTGCCTTTTCACAGGGTTATGAATGGAAGATTTACCTGCAAGCCTGAAGGACTCTGGAGACCTGGCAACTGCTGAAGATGCAGCAGAGGTTGAAGGAAGAAGTTTGCTGTCAGAGTGCAAAACAGAGGCTCCAGCAGGAGGCGACCGCCGACAGGTCGGAAGGCAAAACGAAGGCCGAAGGCCTAAGGGACTGACTCAAATCAAGGCCCGTGGTTGTACATCTGCGGACTGCAAAGGCGTCTCACTGGCTACCGCCTGACAGACACCCAACTTAACCTCAGAGGACTGATTTCAGAGGCCTGTCGCAGTCCTTCTCCTTACGTTTCTTCAGAACATTTGAAGCCTGATGACCAGCAAACGCCATACCAACGAACTTAGGCCAAACTCCAAAATGCCTAGCCAAAATCTTACCCCGACAGATAGTACGCAGATTAAAGGAGGCACAGAGATCACAGTTGGGAACGTCGTGGTTAAGGCCTAAACAAATAATGCAATAGGAATGAAAATCTCTATGGAGAATCTGCTTTCCACAAGTAAAGCAATTATTAACTTTTTCCGACATCATTAAGGCAAGAAAAGAGGATCCCCAACGGGGTACTTAGCTGTAGTAGACCAACTCTTGTAGTAAGAAACCAACAAAGGTAAACTGCCGACCGGCACTCGTGCATGAAAAGCTTCTACGTCGGGCTCCGCGGCAAGGAAGACTGAGGAAGTGACGTTGGCTGCCTCCTTTTGTATCAGACACAGACGTCCTTTACAACCGTCATTTTTACTTACCTTTGGTATTCTGGCCGACTGAGGGCTACCGGGGAGCCAGATAACCCATTTGTTAGGACTGCAACAGTGAAAGAATGAACATCTAGTTCCATCACGCCTTAGGATGTAGTATGATGAAATAGTGGAAACAAGACAGCCTGATCTGGAGGATGTGAGAGACCCTGAAAAGGAGAAATTTTCTCCCACTGCCATCTGTAACCTTGATGAATGACTTTCAGAAACCATTTGACTGAAACCATTTGTTACCAAAGAAAAAACAGACAGACATTCTTTGGGGGGGGGGGGGGGTGGAAGGGTTGCAAGGTCTACGTCATACAGACTTGTTGGGCTATCCTTGTTTTGGGGCAGACGGACATCTTTTCAGAACCCCCTTGCCATTTCTTCTTAAATGTTTCCTTACCTGTATTTGGTCAAGACCATTTATTCTGATTTTTGCCAAAACCAGAGGAGACAGAAAATCCCTTGGAAATTGAGAGCTGAAAAATCTTGGGATTCCCTGGATCAGCTTTTTTGATAACCTCCGCAGCACAGGGGCCAAACAATCTCTATTAAAGGGCGAATTTAAAATCTCATTTTAACCATCTAGGATGTTCTGAAATGCAGCCATGCAAACCACCTCAAAACAGTAACAGGCCAGTCGCCATAGCCAAGGCATTAGCATCAACAGATACATACTGCAAAGAAAAAACTAGGTTAAAGCAGATCTTTCATCACAAAAAAAAAAACTGCAGATAAAACATTAGTCATACTTATATTTGTCTGGAAAAAAAAATACCATATGAACTTAAATCAAAATTCTGCAAAACAAATCTGAAGTATATATTTTTCCCCATACCTATCAATTTCCCCATCATAAGAAAGAGTAGACTTGTAATGTGCTTAGCAGCAGTGGGACTAAGTAAAGCTATAGCTACTGGGTCAGGTTTTGGAATAGTACATTAAAAAAACTACACTATACATCTTAACTGCCTTTCTAGAGAGTGCTGGCAGGCTATCAAGAAAAACATCCTCAAGCAGATAAAGCAGGAGGAATGGGTATAGGTTCTGAAAAAGTCCTTTAAAAACTTGTATTTTCTGAAGGACTAAGAAGCCTCAGTGTTCTCCCACCAATAAAAGTGGCACATTTTAGGACTCCGAGAAATAACCTCCCCCACTGGAGAATCAGAAACAGAGGTCTCCTCTGAATCCAAATCAAAAATCTGAGGAATAAAAAAACTGTACAAGTTCCTGCATCTTCCTGTTCAGATTCAGAAGCTTGAATTTCTTCGGAAATGAATAAGCTTTCCTGCTTTTACTAAAAACTACTTAAGAATCAACAATTAAACCCGGAGCTACTCCTATCCAAAATTGAGAAGATGACAAGCCTTGTTTTCTGTTGCTTTTTAACAAAACGAGCCCAGCAATGTTACTAATAGCAGCAGCAGCTTCTTACAGGGATAGACATTCTGACCCAACACAGAAACCTTCCCTGCTCCCTCTGGCAGGGCCAAGAGTAGGTCTCTCCCACCGGGAGGACCAACATCCATGGACATGGCTAACCCATGGCTCAACGTCACTGTACCTGCTACAGTGGAGGGATCCGTGGGGCTGGGGTAAATTGCTAGTTTGCTGTGGTGGCAAAGGCAGTTTGCCCTTGTGTGTGGCTGGGAAGAGGACAGACCATGGGACCACTAGACTGTTCCAAGTTCAAGTTGAAAAATGGTGCCTCTTTCCCAGGGAAGGTAAGTAACAGTTGCTGGTAAACCCTACCAGACCACAAAAGTTTGACAAACACAATAAAAAGCACTTTAAAAACCTTATACCATCCCACATAAAACAATTTCTCCACAAAAAGTTCAGTTAGATCACAGTCAGAAAAAGCAAGTGCGCCTTTAAAAACAATACTCCTAGCTTTAAAATAACTTTTCAGAAGATATTTCCTCTGACAAAGCCTAGCCACTTTATTAAATCTCACATGTGCAACACACCAAACAGTAGCTTACTGTGGCCAGCATCAATAACTTTCTGAATAAGGGCAGGAAAATATGGAAAAGCAAACAAGTTACATTTTTGGTCTTCTATAAAAGACAAGCTGTTAAGAAAAACAAACAGTCAAAAGCAATTTCTTTTGTTATCAAAAGCTTTATGCAGTTTAAAAAAAATGCAGAGAAGTGCTGCACAACAGGAAAGGGAAGCCAACCTGTTAAAGTTGCATCTGAGCTGCCTTACACCTCCAGTATGCATAAGAGGGTAAGGGAGCTGGTAACCTGTGATCTGTCAGGTTACTTCATGTCAGCAGTATCAGTTCCAAGAAATCAAGTGTGATGAACTTGAACTAGAACCCGAATGGAGGAGGCCTTCATAACATTTTTTTTTGCAGCTTGTCAAATTTCTTTACTGGGTTGCAAGCTGGCAGGTGACAATTCTCACCTTCTGTGGAAGAGTTCCTAGAGAACTGCTGGTGTCTTCATTCATCAGTGTGACACAGAAGGCACCTTTTACTATCCCCAGCAATATCTCACCTCTGAATAATTCTGGAGGGCTGTTCTATGGCATACTCTAGTGGTGTCACTTAACACCCCACAAGACAAAAGATCTACGAATGTTCCAAGCGGGATTCAAACAAATTAAACACCATCTGTATGCTGATGGAATTTGTTTATATAAATTCAGTAATTCAAAAAGTGAATTCAAGGAGTAAAAAAAAAAAAAAAGCACACAAGATGCCTGCAAAGTGAGACTAGAAATAGCTTGAGATACAGGGGGTTAAAACAGCCAAAAAGACTTTCCTCTCCTTTTTATTTAAAGACACTACTGACATCCTTAAGGTTGCTTCAGGAAGCCTTCATATTCTGTTCAAACCCTCCAAGTCAAATATCTAGCTAAAATGGCACTTCACACAAATACCCTTGCTTGTTTGGAACTTACACGACCACAGATAAAGGGGGGGGGGGGGCAAAGCACATTTACAGCATTTGTACAGAGTGGCTCCCAGTCCCATGCAGCTGATATGGCACAAAAGTTCTGATACTAAATCACCAGGAAAACTACACAATCTGAGGTCATCTTGACAGTCCTGGGTATGGACAGATTATACACATGTATATACACATTCTTGCTGCCTATCCAAGAGCATTTTTTGCTTTACACAGGTCCCTATGGAATATGTACAAAATGGGCAACAGAAACCCACCACCCATCCAGTATATAAATATCCAGGTGGAAGACAAGGGTACACTGTACTTAGTCATGTATGCATACTGCAGTGGCAATATTCTAAGCCACACAGCGCATTTCTACCTCAGCTAATCACAGTCTTCCTAGAAAACCTCGAATTTTAGAGAACTTTTACGACAGGCTTAAGTGCTCTTATAAGACATGAGGCTACTTTCTCCACAGAATGAAGACTGACCCATGACTGCTGTGGGGAAATCTGACAGTCCCCTATGAACAGACAGGTGATGTAACAACTTAGTAAATACACCAGCACCTTTTCTGTCTCATAACTGTTGAGGCATTGTGATACAGTGCCCTTTTATTACAATGGCAAGCTATCCTAAAGTGAAAACCCCTCAAATATTGTACTGCTAGTCACCACCTCCTGCAAGTGGAAAACCTCCAGCAGATGTAAAAAGAACAAATAGTGCAAGACTTCAGCCCAGAGTACTAATTCCAAAAATGAATACATACAATACTGTGCAGTATATTTCTACTTTAAAAACAGTTACCATGGAAACTGTTGAGCACTGCAAAATTGCAAGACTAGAATTTTCAGAATGAGTCACCAGAACACCATGGAATAAATTCCAGCTTCGACTTCACCTCTGCAACAAATCACAATTCCCTGAAATGAACTAAAATCTTATTCAAAGCAACATATCCAAAGTTATTCATTTCTGGAAATATGTAGATTTCAGCAGCCAAATTTTAAATGTCACGCCGCACTGCATTAAAAAATGTTTCTCATTCTTCTTTCATACTACAATGCCCTCACGTTAAGGTCACAAGACCTTGATAAAGATGTCATGCTATGCTGGCCAGAAACTACATCTGCAAACAAGGGTGATCAAAATGTAGTGTAAATCTCAATCCACATCACAGACTGAAGGAAACATAGCACTCTACACATTTAAATTAAGACACAGCCCGCAATATAAAAATTACTACATACAAGACACAATGCACTAAACAACTGATCATCAATGGTTGTGTTCTACTTTTAACACTACTCAAAATAATGCAGTCTCTAACTACATGACCATTACAGCAATGGTAGCCTCCACAGCTCTGACTGTGCAGATTACAATGAACAGAATGTTCACGTCACTACCCTGTAAATGACTAGTGCTTTGAGCGCACATACACATCACCTGCACAGTGTACAGCCCAAGGCCATGGTGCTTAAAGTACCAAAACAGCAGACAGCACTAAGGACAAGTGAAGCATACTTCACACTCAATCCTCTTGCTGAAATCACTACCAGTCCTGAATTGCAATTAACTGACTAGAAAGGTTACAACTGCCAGATCCAGACAGCTCTACAGTGATGCATGGAATTTATATCACACAACAAAAAGCTACAGGACACCCACAGAGAAAAGTTCCAGCTGATAAGGACAGACTACCATACAGCCACATTTACTTAATGCCCATGCCTTAAGGTACTAAGAAAGGCTGGAATTCTGCAAAGAACCACCTAGTTCGGTGCTATTCCTACTCAGCTCAAGTAATCATCATCAGAATTCCATGGCTCATCTACCTACATCTATGATAAGCTAAAGAGACAACTTGTTCTGGAATTAAACCCTCTTCAATAAAAGGGACTCAAATATTACTGCAGCATAGAAGAAAACCCCCAAATGGATGCAGCTCAGGTGCATACACTCGCTTAAACCCCCAAATGGATGCAGCTCAGGTGCATACACTCGCTTCAACTGGCTGAACAGCATGCCTCTTTCCTCCCTCTGCACTAATTCACAGCAGGGTATGACATTTGTCCTTCAGCTACCTCTCAGGGTTTACTCAACATTTCAAAATTTAAGGCTTGAAGCAGTTATACACGTATACTGTTAAGAGCTCAACCCCTGTCAGGAATGCTGCCAGCTAACATATAGCGTTTAGTGTCACTACAATTAAACAGAAGACGCACTGCCCAAGCACCAGACCAAGGCAGCACATGGAACACTATAAGTGTTCAAAACCTGTTTTTTGGATTCACAGCAGGAAAAAAAAAAGTTTTTGTTGAGTCGAGAGGAAAAGCCCCCCCTCCCCCACGACCTCACTGTTATTTAACAAGACAATGTGAAATTCTGCCCACCCCTAGATGACAGAATAGTTGTGTAGCTTAACATAACTGCAGATATTAGGGTGTGTGGTCACACAACGACCAAGCTAACGTCAGCTTTTACATTTGGCTTCTCTACATACTTAGCATAAAGGCTGGCACAACCAGCCATGTGTTGTTTCTTCCTGATCCCCCCTCCCCCAAGAAAGGGTTATAAAATGTACAACTGCATCTTGGTGTGTTCCAGGTATGCTCGAGGGGGGGGTGGCATACAAGGATCAATACCTCCAACAGCCTTACCCTTCTCTGAATGCTAAACAAACAAGATGCAAGCAAGATAGGGTTAGCTAAAGTAAGGCAGTGTACCTGGCACAAACATACAATTATGCCAAGTTAACCACACAACCGTACTATGTTTATCACACAGTTTCACAGCTGCAGTCATTACTTCATGGTATGAAGTAGGAGCAGAGTTAATTAGCAGCATAAAGACAAAATAGAATATATAGACTGCACCAATTCACCAGCTGCAAGATGTGGCCTCAGAATGCACCAATCAGATAAGGAAAGTAAGGCTGAGATTACAGAGATTTAACCGCTGCACAATGCAGCAGGAATTAATCTACAAAAATAAGGAAATGCACAGGCTGCAGTGGTCTCAGTGAGGCACGGCTATCAGGGAAGCTAGAGACCTGCGCCCTGGACAGCTGTTAAAGGATACACCATGGTCTGCCTCTGTACCTTGAAATGACAAACAAGTACATTAATGAATCCTGCTGCCAGTGGGCATTGAACAATGATCACTCCTAACCATAACACACACACCAGAACAAAATGCAAGATAAACACTAATCTGCAGTTCTAGATCGAGGTAAGCAGGGTACACACACTTTCAAGTGCAGTAAGAGAAACATTCAAGCTTACCAACATGTTTAAACCAAAGCAAACATCAACAGAGAATAAAAACAAATAAAATCAATAAAGTATGACAGAGCTTACATATATAGGACTTGAGCACTCAAGGGGGACTTCCTCAACCACCTGGGTAGCATGATTCAAAGGTTCAACTTTTGAAAAGTAAATGCATAAATGCCAGAGTACATGCACTGCTTCAGAGGTGCAGAGTAGTGAAACGTTGTCCTTTAAAAAGTGATTCTGCTGTCAAAACCAACCTAACCTCGTACAAGAAAAATTCCATTTAAATCACCAGTCTAAATTACGCTAGGGAACAGAAGTGGAACAGGCTAATCCCACAAACTGGCACATACAGAGGAAAAGCCTTGCAGATTAAATTTCAATTGATTCGCTGTCATACAAAATCAATCATAACCATGCATGCATACCCAAATCTTCAGCTAGATTGCCAACAACAGGCATAAATTCTTAAGGAAAGGAGAGGTAAAAAGTTGTACATGACTTATGAACAAAGTCTTTAAATGGGAGAACGTAAAGCAATAGTTTAATACAGAATCCCATAGCATGCTGCAAGTAAAACAGTGGAGTTAACCCAGATACCAACCTCTGTACATACCCAGTGAGGGAGTAGGCAAAACAATGTAGGACTTGTCTGCTAATACTATAGTACTGTCATAAGCAGAGTCCACTGTGGCAAATGCTGAACAAACAGGAGGAACACTGGTTCCTCACCACAAGATGATTAAAGTGCTTAGTAAAGGATGATAAAGTCTGGCTTTTGTTACAGTCCATACCAAAACAGGTTATACACATCATGTTTTCAAAAATATGCATACTCCCAAAAAAAAAAAAAAAAAAAAAAGGTTAGACACTGTCTATAATTCTATGTAGGAAAAAGACAAATCCTACTTTTTAGAGAGAGGTCAAAAAAAAAAAAAAAAAAACGGCATCCTTGGACGTGTAAATCCATCCTAAACAGAAGGCAAGAGTCTGGTAAAGGACAGGCCCCAGTTCATCTGAACAGGTCCAAACCACATATTGTCTGTCTGCACAAAAACCAAGGAGTGAAAAGGTCACACAGAAAAACCAAATCAGTTAAACTAAATGAAAACTCTAGCCAAGCTAGAATTTCCACTGAGTGACCTCCCAAACCTCCTGTATTAGATGGCACATGAGGTAAGCAAATGACCATTATGCACATCAGGTGTTTCAGCTATATGGCGATTCTGAATGCCCATGACTTAAGTCGTTTTAATGGACAAATTCAGACCAACAAAAGCCACACCAGCTGTGGACATGTTTTGGCCTTATGGCCTAATCAGCACAGCACAAGTGGACTGCTTGACTAAGCATTAGATACACAGGGCTGTTATACCCAGCTGATGTCCACTACCATTAGGGTGTCTGCAGCAAGTGGGGCTTGGTTTTATTGACTTGAATTTGTCCATTAAAATGCCAAGTCATGGCCATTTAGAATCGCCATATAGCTGAAAAACCTGATGTTTATAAGGGTCATTGTATATATCCCATGTGCCGCTAACACAGGAGGTTTGAGAGGTCACTCAGTGGAAATTCTAAGTTGGCTAGAGTTTACTTTTACTGATTGCCTGTACAAAAGAAAAACAAAACTGGTTAAATGGAACTCCCCCAAAGTCAGACAACAAAATCTCTGAAGGACTACTTTGACACCTGGGGTGGTGCAATGTGTTAGAAGCCTCAGCTGAGAGAGACAAGCATACATGCAGCAAAGCTGCATTTCTTGGAAAAGAAAGCTTGCCGGCAAGCCAGGTAATCTGGAATACACAGCTTCCCAACCATCTGGAATGGATAGATGGTCAGTCCGCCATTCCAGATATCGCCTACACGACTACATATTTTTTTACTATATAAATTAGATATTTTTTTCCCCTGGGAGCTCTCAGTCTAGTAAAGTATCTGGAACAAGTTTATCCTGGAGCAGATCAGAATGATAACACATGTGATCTATGAGCTGAAAAGGGCCACAGCCCAGAGTGCTAGGTTGAACCCAGACTACAAACAACCATCTTCAGCCATAACACATGCAAGTATACAGACTATTTACGACAACGCAACACACAGGCATAGAGGATGTGGGTCAAAGGATCTAAGCTTCTAGCAAATATTCATATACTACAAAACACTCTTGGGGGGGGGTGTACTGTTGCACTACGCCTACACACTGTACACAAACAAGAAATCTGTCTAGGCAGTGGTATGAAAACTAGATAAACAATGCGAATACCATATTCTGAGAGGGTTACTCCAGGATCAGAATCCATTAACTTTTCATCTTTGCTTTCTTAACCCAGCTAAGATGCTCTCCATCTATAACACACCAAGGCATACTACTAACTGGCATCAGGAAAAATAGGAATATTTCTTATGAATACTAAATATTTACAATATTCTGAGAACGACCTGTGAATTACACAATGTAATTTTAAATAAATCATTTTGCACTGTTAAACTGTGATGTAACCTGCAAACAGTATGCTTAAAAAACCTACTGCCTGCTAAAGCCCTCAATACAAGTCTGTGCGATTTGTCTGAAAGTTTAGAGTACATACACTAATACCAAAACATCTTTTCAGAGTAACTTCACTGGTCAAAAGTCACAAACGAAAGCCATCAAGTATTCACAGCCTCTCAGATATGTAGCTCGAGATTCATATCTTAAGATCAGCATTTGAGAATATGTCAGCACCAATACAAAGCTGAATGCATTACCACCCCCAAGTATGTCAAACAGGGTCTTTCATAACAGTGATAAACTTCAGAGTTCTCAAGTAGCAATTCTGATTACTGCCCTGAAGCAAGCACAGCAGAACGGAGCCCATTTTAATTGGGGGGGGGGGGGGATCTAAAACTCTCAACATAATCTTAAGTCTGAATTCCCTTTTCTTCTAATTTAAGTTAAATGACCAAAATGTTTATTTACTTATATGACACGGCCATGCCTGCTCTTAAGAGGAATATCTCATGCCATGCAAAATAACCAACCGGAAGAGGTCTGTTTGAAGCATCCACTTTTCTTGCCCCAGGCTAGTGGTTAACCTATTGCTGCAAATGCCTTTATTATGCTGCACATGTTTGTTATCAAGATGCCAAATTTCTTTTGCCTCGGCATTGTACAAGTTCCTTGGACTAAATGAAAGCAGATTTAAAGATTAACAGGCCTCACTCTGTTCTGTTGACATTTATGGTTAAGTAAACCCCTAAGCAAGTAACAAACAATGTCACCCGCAGACCTCTACAGTCCAGGTACACAATATAAATATATACACATCACACTGACAAACAAATGCATTTTAACCACAAAAAATGCATTACTATTGCAGTCTACAAAACAAGCCAGTTTTCAGCAGCAGTCATTTCCATCTCTGGGATACAGTAAAAAATGGCAAAACTTCTGCAGAAAGCTGTGCAGGACTCCTTGGGTAACAAACAAGCAAAATGCAAAATCAATATCCCTCAGCATCTAATCTTGTCTTTAATATTATGTTATCAAAGCTAACCTCAATAGAATTCGCACTTCTCACTTCTGTCCTGCTACTGACCTAAATGCCAAAGGGTGGAGAAAGAAAAATCAGATAGTTTACCGGTTTTCATTTGATTAGAGAAAACACATGGCAATTCTTAAAATGTTGCCAAAGTAGATAAAACCCTCAAAACTGCATTCTTCAGCCAATTCAAACGCAAAAGTGATAATCAGCAAAACGCTCGATCTTTAACACTACACAGTCTGTAAAAAATATAGGGCTCGTGTCCCTGGAATTGATTGCACCCTATAGCTGGAATTTCTAGGAAAGCTCTGTGCAGCAGTAAGTCCTAGCTCTAACAAGTCACTCCCATTTGCTCCTTTGGATAGAACTTCCTGCAGATCCAACAGTATGGATTTTCTGGAACTCAAGCTGCAGGAACAAGCTGGGCAGAGGAAAAAGGCTGCTTTTGTATACAAAAATCTTCTCTTGTAGCTAATCCACACCTCAACCCCAAAACTTACTACCCTTCTTGAAACTGCCATTTCTTATCAAGCAGGAAAGTGCCTTCCTTTCAGATGTTGCCCCTTCAAACCCAGTTTCCTCTCTTGTCCCTCGGGCATTTCTGGTGTCTCTGGATCTCAAGGATGCCCATCTCCATATTCCAATCCATGAAGTTTTTGCATGTTTGTTGCCTCCTGGCATTTTCAGTTCTGTGCTTTGCCCTTTGGCCTTTCTACTACCCCAAGGGTGCTCACCAAAATGTCTCGCTCCTGTGATTGCTTTTTCTAGGCTTCAAAGTATCAAAATATTTATTTACATGGACAACCTGCTGATTCAGGCAGCCTCTCCAGATGTCCTTTTGCAAGATCTTAGTTTAATCATTTTTCTTCAGAGCCTGGGGTTCAGGATAAAAAGTTCAAAAAGTCTTCCTCGAACCCTTCTCAAGACCTTGGCTTTCTGGGTTGCAGGATTCAGACTGTGCCAATTCTGGCATCCCTGCCTCCTTCAAAGGCCTTCTCTCTCATTTCTTACTTTTAAACTTTCCTCTGGCCTCCATTACAGCCAGGGAGTTTGAGAGCTTTGGGTTTCATGGCTTCCACCATTCCGATGGTCCCTCTCCCCAAACTCCACATGAGGAAGTTTGAGGTTTCGGACGTTGGTGCGGCATCAACATGCGCATCCTCTAGATGTTACAGTTACTCTTCTCCCTCGTCTCAAGGAACTTCTATGTTGGATTCAGCAGTTCGTTTAATCCAGGACTCCCTTTTTATCAAACTCTTCCCTCTCAGGATCTGTTCACAGATGCTTCAGATGTGGGATGGGAAACTGTTTGGCTCCCTGAAGGTTCAGGGAGTGTGGTAGTCTCCTCGGGAGAAGGAGCACATCAATGTCAAAGAGATGAGAACTCCTATGCTGACTCTTCAGGACTTTCATCATCTTCTCTGGGGCCTCTCATGGTATTCACAAACAATAACACAGTTGTGTGGTATAACAAACGGGGGGGGGGGGGGGCGAGATCTTGCCTTCTTTGCCAGCTGGCAATTCTGGTACAGGATCTGTCAGTCAAGTATCAGATGACTCTTCAGGCAGTTTATATGCTTTCAGATCAGAACATAGTGACAGACACACTGAGCAGGTCCTTCACTCAACCACTGAATGGATGCTTCACAGGGATGTTTCTCTGGACACTGCTCACCAGTGGGGTACTAGAGTAGATCTCTCTGCCTCCTTCCCTCATTCCGAAAGTCCTGTTCTAGATTCGACAGGATGCTCCCAAAATCTTGTTGGCAACTCCCTTTTGGCAGCGACAGCACTGGTTCCCTTTACTTCTGCATCTAACCAAGGGCAGTCATCAAAAGTTACCTCATGGGGTGGATCTACTCAAGACAAGGGATCTCATCCATACCTACTTGTCCATGCTTCAACTGACACCATGGGTGATGGGGTTTTGATGTCTTGCAGGAGCCAAGGAAATCCTACTTATCTAAATGGTAGGGGTTTTCTATTTGGTATCTTTTGCGTGACTTGGACCCACTTACTGTGGGTGTTCCTTTGGTTGTCTCTTATTTGCGACTTGCTCAATGCTGGTTTGACCTTTCTATTAAGGCCCACTTATCAGCTCTTTCTGCTTGTCTGCCTTTAACTAATCAGTTAGCTTCTAGACTTGAAGCTAAGCAATTTCTTAAAGGCGCCATTATATTAGGCCTCCCAGGAAGCCTGTTCCTTCTCCCTGGGATCTTAACTTCATTCTGGAGAGATAGACTCGGGCTCCGTTTGAACTTGTTTCAGCTTCCTTGCAACAGACAGTTTTGTTAGCTCTTCTGCCAGATGGGTGTCCGAGATGCAAGCCCTTATGGTTTTGTCTGCCTTTTTTGATATTCCATGAGGACAGGGTGTCCTTGCGTACTAATCCTTTTATGCCCAAGATGGTCAATGAGTTGTTAATTTGCCTACTTTTCCCCCCTCCACAATCTTGACAGTGAGTGTGCTGCATACCTTAGATGTACATATGCAGCTCAGACTTTATTTGAATATGAATAAAGCTATCAGAAAATCTAAATCAGGTTGTTTCCTTTCACCCTGCGTCCTAGGGATTGGCAGTTTCCAAGCAAACAATTACTACTTTGATTTCAAAGGCTATTTCTTTGTTACATTTTTCATGGCGAGAGCATTCCTCCTTCTGGTGCTTTAAGGGCTCAGACACTAACAGTATTCTTGAAGCAGCTACAAAGACTTCTGTCCATACTTCTACCAAACAATACAAGTTGGATGATACCAAACAATACAAGCTGGATGACATCCCCAGAGCGAGAGCTAGTTTTGCTAATGCCAGGAGTTCCGCTGTGGCGACCCCTAACCGGGAAAAGCCGAAAGACACAACAACATTCTTCATGGCTTCTTAGATGGCTCTACTGCTGCTTCCTCCTCCAAAGTTTGAGCTTTGGCACTCCCCCATAAGTTATGGATACTGCAGTACTGAATGTAAGGACATAGTACAGTTGCGTAAAATCTTACCATAATGGTAGATATCCTCACCTTTACTGTTGCAGTATTCAATCCCTCCCTCCACCCCACTAGTTTTTTTTTTTTCCTTCCTGGATTTGCAGGTTCTCTTTGGCTTTCCTTGGACTGCTGTTCCTATTGTGGCAATCAGTTCTGAGGATGGTATGACTGAACATCACCACATGCTAAGAGAGGAGCGTTTAGGTGACATTCGGCATATCTTAAAGCAACAGCTTTGGTACACTGGCCGGATGACTGGCTTCCACATCAGGGAGTCCCATAAGTTACAAATACTGCGGCGGTGAACAGAGGACCTCTGCTGTTATGGTAAGATTTTATACAACTGTACTTTCCTTAGCTCAGTTCAGGCGACTGTTCGATTGGAGCACTGCCTTTCCAACAATGGCCCCAGAAGACTACCTAGACCTGGAAGTCAAGCCCAACCTATATTCACTAAGAGAGAGACACCATCAAACAAGGCATTAAAGAAAAATAAGTGGATGCAGACTACTCTGGCAGAACATGCTTTGGACAGTGTTCCAACTTTCCTCGGTTTTTAGCATAACAAAAAACTTAGTCATTTTGGGCACTTCAGTTGCAACTGCTTATTTCTGCATTTGACACAAACACCCTCCTCCACTAAAATCCTTAGTTCTTTGAAATACTGAGCCCTCTTAAACACACTGAATGGAGAAACTAACCCCCTGCATTGTAATATGGGGGGAAAAAAAATCTAGAAAAAAAAATGCACCAAGCTCACATTCTGTTACTGCCCTTTTTTTGCATTAACAAAAGGAAACCCCAATCTCTCAAACACACAAGGAAAGAAGGAATGTAAAAAGATCCAAAATGGAAACAGGAAGAAATAATCTTCAAAAGTTTTCAGGGGAGGAAGTACGACCCAACAGCAGTTATTTTTTTTTAAGAAAGACCTGTCAGTTTGATTAGTGACAAAGTAAACTAACATTAAAAGACATCTAGAGGGGAACTGGATCCAAACAAGGGACCTAGTAGAAAAACTGTTAAAGGAACTAGTCAACCAATACAAACAATCAAAATAGCAAATGCACAAATCTGAATTGAGAGCACTGGACTGTATTGAAAGTTCAGTAGTGCAGGGGAAGTAGACTGAAATCTAAACCCATTTAGAAAAGCATTTCCACTTGACATCACAAGTCTTGAACAGAAACCCTTCAAAATGGCTAAAACTATTACAAAAATGTAATAATTGAATGAGTAATGGGAACTGGTGAAGGCATGCAACAAGTTTCAAGGAGTGTACATCTGGGCTCTCTTTGGATGGTGTGGTCAAAGTTATTCGACTGGGAAGATGGATGAGGTAGAGAATTACAAATCTGATAAATGAGAAAAAGTACAGTTGTGTACACTTACCAAAAATGTAGTGAATACACTTGAACATCTACATTTATGTTAAGTGTACACAACTGTACTATGTTCTTCGTGTTTCACTGTTGCAGTCATTACATCTGGCTAGAATCCCAAAGCTATGGCTGGGAGGATGGAACTAAAGAGCATTAGGAGCGGCTATAAGGCCCTGCAGGACTGCAGTGGCAAAGCCTGCCCTGGATTTGGAGAAGAGGCAAATGATAATACTTTGTGAAGGTTTGAACAGAGCTCCAAGTAGCAGCTTCTAGAATGTCTTTGGTTGGAACCCCTCTGAGAAAAGCTGCTGAAGTAGAGGCAGCCCTGGAGGAATGTGAGATGATCCCCTTGGGCACAGGTTTACCATGGTGCCAGTAGCAGAAACGAATACAGTGGCTTATTCACTTAGAAACAGTCTGCTTTGACATAGCCTTCCCCTCTGACCCTGCAGCAAATGCCACCAGTAGTTGCTCAGACTTTTAGAGATTTGGTCCTGTTTAAGTAGAATCTTAGTGGTTTGTGTACATCCAATGAATGCAGAATCCGCTCCCCCTTGTTCTGCAGATTTGGGTAAAATGTTGGCAGGTGAATGGTCTGGTTAACAGCCACACTGGATACCACCTTAGGCATAAAAGGATTGGTCTTGAGGCACACCTTGTCCGGGTAAAATATAATAAAGGGCTCCACTGCCATGAGAGCCTGTAGTTCCGAAACCCTTCTCGCTGAAGTGACTGCAGAGAGAAAAACTGTTTTCCAAGATAGAAATTTTATATCCGCAGTAGCTGCTGGTTCAAAAGGAGGCAGGGTGAGTTTTTCCAGCACAAAACTGAGGTCCCATGCAGGAGTTGGTGATGATCTGGGAGGCCTTAAATTTTTGACCCCTCTAAAATACTGTTTAAATAGACGAGAAAGGAGGGGAGGCTCTGTGTTGTAAAGAGCCGAGATGGCAGAGGCATGGATTTTTATTGAAGAAAAAGATAGGCCCTTGTAAAGCATCTCAGACAAATATTGTAAAATCTGAGGAATATTGGGCTTTGCTGTGTCTGTTCCTTGTGCTTTGTTCCAAGCACAGAATCTCTTCCATTTATCAGCATAAGACTTTCTAGTACTAGGCCTTCTGGCTTCCAAAATGACATCACAGATTTACTGAGGTGTTTGAATAATTAATTGATCAGCCATGCTGCAAGATTCAGAGTTTGGAGCAGAGTGTGCAGAATTTGACTGTTCTGCTGAGACAGTAGTTGAGGTATATGAGGCAAGTACCATAGAGGACGTTGAGACATATTCCTTAGAAGTGGGTACCAGTGCTGGCGAGGCCAGTAAGGAGCCACTAGGATCATTTTTGTTTTTTCCTGTCTGACTTTTAGTAAGACCTTGGAGAGTAGAGGCAGAGGGGGGAAGGCATAGACTGATAGGGCATCCACCACTTTCCATGCTTTTTTGTGATGAGCTCTTGTGCAGAATTTGTCCAACTGAATTTTGGAGAGGCAAACAGATCCATGTCTGGGCTCCCCCATTTCTGTGTTAACATGCTGAAGATTTGTGGATCCAGTTTCCATTCGTGCAGGTCCATAAGATTTCTGCTTGGGTCATCTGCCGGAGTATTTTGTTTTGCTGGCAGGAATTGAGATTGAAGATGTACTTATTAAGTCAAGGCTGTGTTCCACAAGGCCATGGCTAGTCTGCAAAGGGGGTAGGAATGTGTACCCCACTGCTTGTTTATGTACTTCATAACTGTGGTCTTGTCCATCTTTATCAGTAGTTGCCCTGGATGAAGTAAGTCCTTGAAGGCTGTCAGAGCATTCTGAACAGCTAGCATTTCTTTCTGATTGATATGCAGACGCATTTGGTTTGGGCTCCATATGCCCTGAATGCATCTCCCCGCCAAGTGGGCCCCCCAAGCATAGTCTGATGCGTCTGTAGTTAGGGTTTTGGTGGCAGGGGGTAGAGTGAATGACAGTCCCTTGTTTTGGTGACATGTCTGCCCACCAAAGAAACTCCTGTTGTAAGCAGGGAATGAGAGGAATCATTGTTTCCGGATTGTGACAATGTTGACTCCATAACCTTTTTAGGTACCATTCAAGTTTCCTCATATGCAGTCTCGCATATGGAATTAGTAGAATGCAGGATGCCATGAACTCTAAAGCCTGCAGAATTTGTCTTGCAGATAACTGGGTTTTTGTTGCCATTTGTTTGAAGTATGTTGTCAGTTGCCTTTGTCTGGCGTAAGGCAAGCCATCTGGGCAGTTGTATTCAAGCTTGCACCCAGGAATGTAATTATTTGAGAGGGTACTAGTTGTGATTTTTCGTTTATGTTGTGCCCTAGGCATGCTAGAAGACGTTTTACAAACGCCAGATGTTGAAGAGTGTCCTTGTCCTCTGCTTGAAGGAGCAGTCATCCAGATAAGGATAGATTTGTATGCTTCTTTGTCTGCAGAAAGCAATTACTGGTGCCAGGCACTTTTGTAAAGACCCTGGGCGCAGTAGATAAGCCAAAGGGCAGTGCAGAGAATTGATAATGCAAAAAAAAACTATTTTGAAGCTGAGGTATCTTCTGCATGATTCCCTTACTGGGATATGCAGGTATACCTCTTAAGTCTAGAGTTACTAACCAAGCATTCCTGCCTAGCATAGGCAGTAGCTGTTGCAAAGTCAGCATTTTGAATTTTGGAATGTCCAGAAACGTGTTCAAAATCGATAAATCCAGTATTGGACACAATGAATTGTCTTTTCTGGGTACCAGGAAAAGTCTTTAATAAAAACCTTGTCCTTTTTCCTTTTCTGGTAACGGTTGAATAGCTCCCATATCCATGAGGGACATGGACTTTCCTGGGCCTCTGCTCACTGGTTTTGTGGCAGATCCGGCCATCCGTTTGGAATTGGCAAAGTATGGAAATGAAATCTGTACCCCTGGGATACTATGTTTAATACCCACTTGTCCTGTGTAATTAACTGCCAATTTTGAGCATGAAGTGCTGGTTTTCCTCCCAAGGGGGCTGCCAAAAGTTAAGTGCTTGGTGTTGGTAGAGGAAAGTCATTGAGACTGCTTACTGTAGGGTTGTGCTTTGTTTCCTCCAGTTTTGGAGGTGGAGGCACCCCATTGCTTTGACCTGTAAGAACCCTGTTGATTGGTATCTGGAGCCTTTTGAGCACCTGGATTTGCCTTGAGTGGCTCTGTTAGAAACAGGAAAGGACCAATTTTTTTGTAGGCCAGTGTCTACTGACCCTGGGTGGCTGCACTTGCAAGAAATCTTTTACAGTTTGCATAGATTTAGCTTTGTCTTCCATTTTCTTTAAAACCTCTTCTGCCTTATTACCAGAGTATCATGCTGCAAAGGGGCATCCAACAATTTAGCTTTAACATGATCAGGCAGATTTTGCTCCTTGAGCCAGGAATGTCTTCTAAATCACAGTTCCAGTAACGGCAGCCCTACAAGAGGCCTCCAAAGAATCAAAACCACATTGCAAAGTATGCTTTCCAACCGGTTCTGCTGAATGCAATAATTCCTGTAACTCTATTTTCCACACAATCAGAAATCATCATTTTCTGTTGCAGTAAGCCCATAACATGCTGTTGATATTTAAGCATATGAAACTGGCAGTTTAAGGCCCGGATTGCCAAGGTTGCAGATGTATAAAACCTTCTTTCCCCATCTATCCAGCGCCCTGGAATCTGTCAGAGGGGGAAGGATTTTTGACTGTAGAGGACTTTACACCCTCGGGACCCTGAGAAATAGTCTCAGGATCAGCAGCAGGATTTTTGAATAGAAATTTGTGGGAGTCAGGAACCCTGTAATACCTGCCTGGCTTACTAGGAGCTGGAGGCAGGGAATCAGGAGCCATGCTGGATTCCGAAAACACATCGACAATGTCCAATACAGGGAGGAAATCTCTAAGCCTCTTTTTTGATTCAGAGAAGTCCTTACTCTCCCAGTGAAAATGTTCCCTTAAAATAAGCAAAGACTCTCCAAGAGAGTAATCCTCAGGAGGAAATGCAGATGGGATGGATTCCTCTCCATCAGAATCCTCATAGGGTGGAATAGAAAATTCCTGATCAGAAGAAATGGAAACCCGATCTGAAGATTCATAATCAATCAGTGCCTTGCCTAGGCCTCTTAGCAGGGGGGGACCCCTGATCAAGGTAATTAAATCCTCAGCCATTTTGATCTGTTTTGCGTCGGTTTTAGACACAGAAGCTTTTGAGGCTGGCGTCGGTTTAATATAAAAGTGCTGAAGCCTGAAAACACCCAAAGAAGCCGGTGCCTGCTCAGCGGCTCCGGACCCATCCAAGGGAGAGACATCCGCGGGTTCAATACTCTGAGAATCTCGCGGCATACCGGACTCCAAATGGGTCTTGGTAGAGGCCTGCGACTCAAAAGTAGCGGGTTATCAGGGGCTGCGAAAGCACCCCACAGAGTACCAGCGACTGGCTTAGAAGCTTAGTAGGTTTTGGACCGCGAGAGTCTTTCTTTGCGTTTTTTGTGAACTCCGGATTGCTAACCAACGACATTTCAGGATAATTAAATCTTGAACCAAAATATTTAGAAGCAAAAATATACAGACGCTTAATAGTGCGTTGGTTAAATCTAGCACAAAATCGATAGCAAGGCATGTTGTGATCTGGGCCTAGGCAAGGAATAACGTACAAATGAAACTCTTTATGAGGTATTTGCTTCCCACAAATAATGCAATTATTAACTTTTACTGACATTGGTAAAGAGCAAGAAAAAGTTTCCCCAATGGGGTACTTGGCTTTAGTTTGAAGACTTGGGTTCTGAAACTCGAACATGAAAATTTCAGGAGACTGCCGACCAGCACTTGAACTGCTTCTGCTTCGGGCACCGCATGGCAAGAAAGACTGAATAAAGTGGCGTCAGCTGCATGTTTTATACCCCTGACAACCTGAAAGAGGAGACAGCAACCGACGCAGGACCCACGACTTTGTTATTCAGGCCGACTGAGGGCAACCTGCCAGCAGATTACCTAAATGTAATGACTGCAACAGTGAAACACGAACATCATCAGGTCTGCTTGGACCAGTATGGGACAATCAAGATCATCCAACAGAAAGAGAATCAAGTGGGACTGCATACATGCATTCCCTTCAGTCAAGAAAGGTTCAGATGAATGAGAGATAAAAGTCCAACAGTAGTTGGAAAAGAGCGCCAGTATGCAAAGCTGGATGACCCCACTTCATTGGGAAAAAATGTTCTAAGGATTTAAAAGACTGCTCGTGGAGAGGAAAAAAAAAAAAAAAAGCTTCCTACCTCAACCAATTAGGTGAACTCGTGCAGAACATGCTCTGCCAAAAAGGATACGTGGGTTTCCAGATCATGTACTACCAACAATGACATACTCTTTGTATAAAGTACAGTTTTGTACCTACCATAAATGTAGATGTTCGAGGATCCCCATTGCTGCAGTCCTTACTATTGGGTAGTCTCCCAGTCGGCCCAATACCAGAGAGGTATATGAGGGCAGGTCAGGTCGGCGCGCAAGCTGACCGCCAGCGGTACTCAAGGTCATGACTATGACCGATGACTTCTCCTTTCTTCCCTTTCCAGATGTCAGAAGAGAGAAAGACAAAAAGACAAAACCCAAAAAAAAACATAAATAATATAATATATAATATATAATAATATATCAAATATCATCAGCATGTACCCAACCACCCCACACACCAGGAAGAGGGAGGGGAAGGAGGGAGGGGAAAGCAATAGGATCGGGGTGATCCATCACTACAGTACAAAAAGGTACAAAACAGTAACTGTTCTATTCGCTTCCTATCCCCATTGTCCTTACTATTGGGTAGAAGAGTAGAATCAAGGCAAGGGGAGGCTGGCAAATCATAAATAAAGAAGTGAGACAACACAGCACAGCAAACAGCTGGCAGCCAAAACCAGCCCAGACTTAGAGTAGATAGGAAGATGAAGATGCTAGAGAAAGTATGCACTGAACTCCAAGTAGCTGCTTCCAAAATAAAGGCCCTTGCCACCCCCAAGGCTGTTGAAGTGGTGGGTAGTGCCCTAGTGAGGCTAATCCCAGATCCCAATCTCAATCTCCCTGAATAACAAAATGCAAAGCAAATGCAATCACCTAGCTCATGTTTTTGTTTTTTTTTTTTGCTGACAGGCTTCAAAAAAAAAAAAACAAACAACTGCTGAACAACTTAAAAAATCTCTAAAATCCTTTAATAATAACGCCAATTAACGCACTTTAACGCCTAAGAAGTATGAGATACACTTTCCCCACCCTCACAAAGCCAAAGCCTCCCCCTTTATCAGTGGGAACAGGATTTTAGACCACACAGGCCTTAACACCCTCAGGCCCCTGAGAAACAGTTTTGGGTCTAGCTCTAGACCTTAAAAGCAAACTTATGAGCTTCGGGCAAATAGGCACTATCAGGTTTAACAGGAGCAGGAGGCAAAGAATCAGGGTTCAGGGAAGCTTCTGCAAAACTATTTCAAAAACAATCCACCACACACATGGGATGGGGGGGGCCTATGCTGGGCAAAAACAAGAATTCCCTAAGCCCAGAGAATTCCTGGTATCCCCTGTAATCCTGGCTTAAAGTGCCATCCAGATCAGCAGAGTCTCGAAAAGAAATCTCCCAGAGGAGGAGGAGCTGGAGTGGAATCATCAACATCAGAATCAGAAACAGCAGGATACTCCTGCAAATCTAGAATCCGAGAGCAAATCTTCCACTTGGAAGACTTCCAAAAACTATCAAACTCTGTTCCAATTAAGGCCTCTTATCAGGAGGGGGGGAATCACTCTAATCATATCAATCAAATCTTCTGCAATTTAATCATCTATTATTTATGTTTCATGAATTTAAAATGGAAGGAGAAGCCCCCCTGAAGAAACTGAACTCTCAAAGAAGAAGAAGTGGCAGAAGAGTTTGGCAACAGAAGGAAAGACCCTTGGAGGAAGAAGGAAGAGAGGGAAGCTACCTCCCTGAGAAGGCCTCTCAGCCTGGCTTACTTCCTGGAGAGGGCACATCAGTAACTCCTGGCAAAACCTCTGGCTCTCTAGGCTTTCTTGTTCTGGCTCTCTGGCTTCTCTGCGTTCTCTAACTAACCGGGCTCACGTTTTTTTTCGGTTCCTCAACCCCAACAACCTGGTTGTGTCCTGCGGCCAGCTTCTTAATACGGGCGGTCCACGCATTTTATAAGTCATTTAAACATTAATCAAACACTAAACTAAAACAGTCTAACCTCCTCTTAATAGTGCGTAGTGTAAACCTTAAACAAGACTTACACAAGTGTTCCAACTCCAGGCAACAAGGCCCAAACAAAAAATAAGCAAAATGTATGGTATGGTACTTAGCCAACTCTGAGGCAACAATTAACTCAATCTTTCATCTCGGTATTGAACTCAGCAAGCAAAAAAAAAAATGTTTGGAACGGGTGTGAAAAAACTGATGAACCCGAAACTCTGCCGGAAATATTTCACCACGCCAACTTGCACTCGAACGCGCAGCTGCGGAAACTGCGCCTGGATAAGACCTGAGGGCAAAGGCTGAGGCAGATGACGGCCACCCTCATCGCACTGCTACCGTCCCCACGCTACCCGGACGTCGTCCCAATATGCTCTGGTATTAACCTCTTGACTGGGGGACAGCGGGGACACCACCTACTCATAGTCTTTACCCAACCCATGGGACAGAATGGGGCTCCTCCCTCGTTGCCTGATAAACCACTGCTAAGTTGTTCAACTGTAGATTTGCCTCTCCAGAATCCAAAAGACTGTGGAGTATATAAAGTAACCACACCTCTAGAATATTGATGCAAGTTACTTACAAAACTTTTGATCTAAGGGGAAATGTGCATCTGCCCACAAGGCCTTCCCACCCAAAGCAGGAAGTAGGCGCTGTCAAGACTACCTTGACAAGACAGCATAAAATGGCACCCCCCACATACCACACCAAGTTAGCTGGTTGAATTCAGTATAAGAATTTTTACAAGCTCACAAAATTGTTGGGAACCTCCAACAGGTCACAATCCAGAAGTCTGTTTATTCTCAAACTCCAGATAAATACCCCCCGCACTGCACAAGGCATCATTAGTGTACACATTTGTCTCAAGAGCACTGGAGCAAAGTCAGGCCAGAACTGACTGGAAAGCAAAATGTCCAGGAACCATCTCTCCAAGACTTGATCGAAGGAAGGACACTCAGCAAACTCAGAGCTACAATATATAACATTAAGTATCCTGTTTTTTGTTTATTTTGTTGTTTATAGCACTTTGTGTACTGTGTATTTTTTTCTAGCTAGTTTCACTGTGTGTGAGGTATTAACTGGAAATTGTCCACTCTTATTAAGCATCTGTTGGGTTGTTTGTTTATGATAACTTGTTGCAGTTAAACTCTTTTTTTCTAGTGGCTCCTTTAGCTGTTTAAAACTTTCATTTAAAGGCTCACTGCGGCTTTTCAGCTGGGAGTAACATTTCTGCTATTTGTTTCCCAACCTCCCTCCCTGTTGGTATAGTGTTTTTATAGTTGGTGGCTTTGCAGTTGCCCGCCCCTAGTGTAAATTTGATCTGGGACCCTCCTCCCAGTCTAGTGTCATTACCTCATTCTACCCAGTACAGGGAGAGCATTTGAGAAGGCTTAGTTTCTGCTACTCCTTTCTCTTTTTTTTTTTTTTTTTTTGAAAGAAAGTATCTGCTTTTACTGTATTTGTGTTTTTTCCTACTTTATTTTGCTTTTGCGTCATCTTAAAAGTACTCAATTGTATTTATTACTGCTTGGTGTAACTCATTGTAAGCCTTTTAGTTTAAGCACCTGGGCTTCAGACCAGTTTTACATTAGGAAGGTTTGTGGTCTGCACTGTAGTGGCAGAACAGGTAGCTTACATCCTTCTAAGTTGGGAACTGCTGATTGAGGGCTCAGTGTCTTATTCTAAAAGTGTATTAATTCTGGTTTAAGCACTTGGGCTTGAGGCCAGTTATTTTACATTAAGAGGGTTCGTGTTCTGCACTCTTGTGGGAGGAGAGGCTGGACTCTGTCCTTCTGAGCTGGGAATTTCTAGTTAAAGCTTATAGTGCTTATATATTTGAACTGCTTCTTACTGAAATTGGTACACCTCGTTTGCTGTAGCATAGACTAGATCCAGGCTGCTGAATCTAGCTTTGTTTGTATAACTTGAGCACTAATCCAGGCATTCTTTAAAGTAGTCAGTTGTATTTATTACTGCTGGTAGTAACTTGATTAAAGTGTAGCTATCATTTCTAAGTCTTTTGGATTAAGCACTTGGGCTTCAGTCCAGTTGTTTTACATTAGGAAGTTGGGAACTGCTGATTGAGAGCTCAGTGTCTGTTATTCTAAAAGTGTATTAGTTCTGGTTTAAGCACTTGGGCTTCAGGCCAGTTATTTTACGTTAAGAAGGACTGCGGTCTGCACTCTTGTGGGAGGAGAGGCTGGACTCTGCCCTTCTGAGCAGGGAATTTCTGGTTAGAGGCTTATAGTGCCTGCATATTCTAACTGTTTCTTACTGAAATTGGTACACCTTGTTTGCTGTAGCATAGACTAGATCCAGGCCTGCTGAATCTAGCTTTATTTGTATGCTTGTTGTTTGTTTATTTACCTGAAATGCTAATTCCACCTAAAACACGGCCTTTTAGCACTTCTGTGGATCCCTAGTGATATCTGCATTGCTTACTGTACTTATTTCCTTGTTTCACTTGAAAGAAAGTTACTGTTTGTCGTTTTTGCATTTAAGTTACCTGTAACACATTGCATTTAAGTTACCTGGCACTTGCTCACTAAAGCAATTATATAAGTCAGCTCTAAAAAATTAAAAGCACTACACCCTCACAAACTCCCTTGAGTACCTTGTTCCCCATTGGCCCTTTTTTTCAATTATAAAGGAATTCCCAATACTATTCTAGCATGTCCAAAGGTCAGTTGTCAATCTCCTCTCCGGTCCAGCTGGTGAATCTGGGAATCTTGAGGCAATGTTACAACTGCCTCATGTACACAGACAACCCTCTCCTCCTCCCAACAAATTCCAACACATGTGAGAGATGCAACCATATAGCCAAACTGGAGGCTAAGCTCTCTCAACTCAGTGCAGGCGTAACCAGTCAGGAGGAGAAGGAAACCACACTCACTACAATTCCAGTCTCACATAGACCTTCCACGACAACAAACCAAACACACAAAAACATACTCGGAGGCTCTAAATAAAAATCTGCCTAAGCAGCAGAGACCTCCAAAGCAGACACCCAAACAACCGCTACCCCAAAACAAAACACGTGCAACACATAGCTCACAAAGCCAGTGTGCCGAACAGTCACAGCCCTTAAGGCTAAACAACACACCTGATACACTTGTAATAGGTGACTATAGTCAGGCACACTGATGTCACGCTCACCAGGCTGAACAAGGAGAAGGTCACGGTGAGCTGCCTGTCGGGCGCTAGGATCCACCACATAACACAAGCACTCAGGTCACTCCAAGGCAAGTACAAATATGACTCAGGTCATTGTCCATGCTGGTGTGAATGACCCGAGACGTACCTCCCTGGGCTACATGAAAAGAGACAGAGGAGCTCTCTGAGCATGTAGCCCAGGCCGGTATGACCCTGACCTTGAGTAGCATCTTACCCTCACCAAGAATGATGCCACAATATGAAGACAAGATGATCAATTTCAACAATTGGCTTAAGTGTTGGTGTAATTCAAAGGGGATCCAATGCCTGTCAACCTGGGATGACATGCTCGACAAGCCACGATGCTTCGCTAGGGACGGCTTGCACCTGTCACCCCTGGGCTTTTGGATATTGGCAAAGGCTCTTGCTACCCCCATAGTGCCTTTTTTAGGCAAGGCTCAAAAGACAAACCCACCTCCATAGGTATCACAAGGGATAAGAAACTAAGAGTAATGCTACTCAACACCAGAAGTCTAAACCTCAAGATGCACTCGAAACTCTCCTTAGCATGGAGAACATAGATATCTGTGCAGTAACAGAAACCTGGTTCAAGGCTCCCGAGAGCACCCCAGCACTACCAGGTTATACCTCATACCATGCTTTTCGCCCCAAAACTTGGACCGAACCACAAAAGGAGGGGAGTATCAATGTTAGTCAAAGATACCCACACCTCCAGGTTGGTGGCACAGCACGAAGCATCAGAGACTATCCATGTGCAACTAACTGTGGGTAAAACTGCCTTCCAGTTTATAGCCTGCTACAGACCACCCTCCCAAACACAGGAACCCCACTTGGCCTTCCTGAGAATACTGGAAAATATGAAGGTCTCTCCAAACACCATTATATTGGGCGACTTCAACTACCCAAACATAGACTGGGAGCATTACTCTAGCTCCAACACCCTAGCCCAAAGGTTCCTAGAATTTATAAACTCAAATGCTATGGAACAACTTGTTACCACTCCCACAAGAGGGAAAACATACTGGACCTGATCATCACCAACATGGGGACACTATGCTCCAGACCAGAAGTGTATCCCTCACTGGTAAGATCAGACCATAAACTAATCTCACTGGATATTCACATCCCGACCCCACCCCTGCCCAGAAAACCACAGTGAAAACTTCTCTAAAGCAAATTTCACATGCCTCAAAACCGAGTGAAATCCTTCAAAGCCCCGGCCTGTGGAAAATACGCCCAGACCGCAGAATCCTTTATAAATGCATTCTATGAACACCTTCAGGAATGCATGGATCATGCAATCCCAAATAAAACCAAGACCCAATCCTCCAAAGGCAGACGTCCTGTCTGGTGGACCCCAGCCATAAACAAACTATACAATAGAAGGAGGAAGCTACTACATGATAGAGCAAAATCCCAAAAAGGGAAGGCATCGCTGATCAGTATTAGCAAAAAACTACGGGCACTCATAAAATCGTCTAAGGCCAGCTTCGAGAGAAAAATTGCACAGGACACCAAGGATAATCACAAGGCTTTCTTTAGTTATGTTAGGAACCTGGGTGGGAATTCCCAGATATGCTCAGAATTAGTCCAAAAATGACAAAAAATACACCGAGCCCACAGACATTGCCAACATCCTAGCTGACAGGTTCAGTGCAAACTTCTCCCCACCAAAAGGACAAATATCTATCCCAACAGAGTGCTGCCCCCCTGACATCTCAGATGCTCAGGTAAGAGCCGCCCTCCCCAAAGCAAAAAACACAGCATCAATGGGACCAGATGGTGTCCCGGGCTGCGTCCTACATGAACTCAAAGAAGAGCTAAACCCAAACATAAAACTACTGTTCAATCTTAGCCTTACTACAGGCTATGTACCCAAAGAGTGGCGTACAGCAACAGTGATCCCCTCTCCACAAAGGTGGTGCCTCAACGGATCCTGGAAACTATCACCCCATAAGCCTAACTAGCTTGGTCTGCAAATCTATGGAAAAGATCATCATGGACCTCATAAATAAAGATATTGGGGACCTACAGACTCTGGATCCTACACAGTTTGGCTTTGTTAAGGGCAGATCCTGCCTCTTAAACCTAGTCGATTTCTTTGAAACAGTCACCAAGGCCATTGACGAGGGGAAGGTGGTCCACAGCCTACCTGGACCTCGCAAAAGCCTTCGATACAATACCCCACTCAGGCATTATAGATAAGCTCACCAGCTTAAATATAAACCCCTATGTCACTAGATGGGTTGCAAACTGGCTCAAGGACAGAACCCACATGGTTAGAATTGCTGGAGCCATGTCAGACTCCAAACCAGTTACAAGTGGCATCCCACAAGGCTCAGTCCTGGGACCTCTCTTGTTCGGTATATATTTCTCGGCGGTACAGGCCAACACGGAAGGACTGTGGCTGACCAAGTTTGCAGATGACTGCAAACTGGGCGCCATAATCAACTCTCCAGCCGACACAAGCATCCTCCAAAAGGGCCTCATAGAAACAGACAACTGGTGCCAGAGCCATGGCCTCAAGCTAAACGCCAAAAAGTGTATAGTCATCCCCTTTGGCAAAAACAAAGTGCCCACAAATTACCACATAGGTGGTAATCCATTAAGTACAGAAGTAATTAGGGACCCGGGGACCCAAGTTGATAGCAATCTCTTATTTGACAACCACGTGGCCAAAGTGGTTAGAAAAACATTTTATATAGCCCACCTAATCATGAAGGGATTCACATCTAGATCAGGGAGGTCATCGCCTCTTTACTCATCCCTCATCAGGCCCATAATTGAGTACAATGCCCCTTTTGGGATGTACCTTACCAGACACCTGCAGCAACTGGAAAGACCCCAAAAGTACCTCACCAAGAGGATCAAAGGGCTCAAACAGATGCCATATGCTGCCCGGTTAAAGAAACTCCAGCTCTACTCAGTGGCATACCGCCTGCTCAGAGGCGATCTGTGCCAGATGTATAAAGCCATGTCCAACCCGGAATTAATGGACATGCTGCACCTCAGAAAATCCAAATCCCATCGAGCTACGCGCTTGAGAGACTTGAACCTCAGCACTGAAATAAATAGGACATGCTGGAGGGACAGATTCATAACCCAGAGGCTCCCTTCACTCTGGAATAAAATCCCAGTACAGGTTTAGGCAGAGTCCCACATTGACTCTCTTCAAGAGGAATCTTGATGAGTGGATGGGAGATCGTAGGTTTACCCCGGCTATCACTTCTGTGTCACTGTTAGACAGAGGCACAGTATACTAACCTCAAAAAAAGGCATAGCAAAATTAATTTAAAATGGGTGGCGAAAGCCAAACACACTCTGGCTAGGCTTATAAATGCCCTAGGGCAGATAGCCTAGTATGAACCTATGAACTTAAAATGTCCAAGAGGTCTCAGAATCTATGCTTCTATACAAAGGCAATGCATTACAGAACCTAAGGACTAGGATTGTACAACCAGGGTATGCCTGAAAGCAGGGTCGACTTTTCTTACCAACGGTGAACCATTTAATAGTTAATGCAGCCACAGTCAAGCCTAATCATCCTGAACATTTCTGGAGGTCATAAAAATTACAAACCTGCTCTCAAGTAAACAAAATGACAGCACCCCTGCACAGCCACTACTGTCCCACAACTTATTCAGTTTTCCCATGAGATGTTCTTGACCTTTGCACCAAGACCTATACTGCAACCATGACCTTCACTACACTTCCTTGTTCACAGTACAGAACAGTCTCAAAAAAACATTGATTTGTCATCCTCAATGGAGAAGATTATCAGCAGTTAACTTCACAAACTGGTTTTGGACTGGACTGTTGACAAGCTACTCACACCCCCTTCCATCTCAGTTATAAAACTCAATGTTACCATTTGCCATTACTGGAAAGCAGCACTGATTTTTGTAAGACAACTTAAGAAATTGAAGTGCTAGTCTATTAGCATCACCGTGTTTGCAAAGGTTTTGTAAATTGACATACAAGCCACTACAGAGTTTGTTAGTTTATCAAAATTTTATACGGTCAAAATTCATATGGCTGAGACCACACGATCAACAACAAATATTGAAAACTAAGAATGGAAACAGTTTCTGGAGGGGTGAGTCCCCTGCACCCCCCTCCCCCCTTAATTTTACAAATAAAACAAGTGTCAACTTAATTTGTGAAATATCTGGGGAATCTGTCAGGTACCACCTTACACTATCTTCAGCACAAAAAAAATTGAATCAGCAGTCCTGTGCTCCCTGCAAATGTTTTTTGCTCACCAGATGCCTGCATTCCATTAGCAAAAGTTTGGAATTCTGTTCGAGTTTGGACAAACTCCAATTTAGTATGAAAGGTTACACACTACGCATAACGATAAATCTGCAAGAGTATGCCCACCATATATGACAACATAGCTCATGGAGTAAGGTGGCTGGTCTATTGACCATTTTTAGCCATGACCCAAGCTCAATGAGCAGAAAACACATCATAGCAAGACTGAATGCAGATAGAGCAACACTAAAATATCCAGAGTGGGGGGAGGGGAAGAGAAAAAAACATATAATGCAAGCTAAGATGTGCACAAAAACAGTGCAATCATACATAAACTCCAATACATGTGAAACATTTGTGCACAAACTTTTGTTAGCCTCTTAATATGGCACCTTATTAAATGCATTCTAGTATTCATAAGTTCACCATTGTCATGGTAGCAGCTGCAGTTAGATTCAGTAAAGAAATGCAGTTTTCAAGTGCATCTTTGAAACTTTTAATGGTGTCTAGATTTTTGAGGTGTGTACGTAGGCAAGTGGTTCCAGGCAGTAAGTCACATTCTAGAGAAGGCTCCCTCACCTACAGCGGTTTTAAATTGGGAGTGTAATAGACAAACTGTTGTCCTGTGTATTTAAGAGTACACACCTTGGCAGAGATTCTCTGCATCTCAGTTTTTAAGAGCTATTCTCTTACAGCAGTTGATCTGGTGTAGTACAGTCTAGAAAAGTCTGGGATGCAAGCAATCCTAATAGCAATGGCCTTAGTCCCAGATGTTAGACCGGATGGACACAGCCCTATCACAATGACTGCTGATAACCAAATTCAGTCTTCAGTTTGAGAACAGTTTAGAGACTTAAAACCTTGCCCTGCTGTTGAGCCAGCAGCGATCTGTGTACAAGAAATGTCCACAACAAGAAAGCGATCAGATTAGTAGGCAATATCAGGGTTGTCCAGTCAAAGAGTATATGAAAAAAAAAAAAATCAGACTGACTGCATCTATTGCTTTGATCTGAGTAGCAGTTTAAAGAGAAATTTGTGTGTTAAAAAGTCTTAAATCTGCCAAGAGAAAACATTCCTCCTCCGCACTGCATTGAGTGGAGTTAGAAGGGAAGGCTGTCAGAATGTCGTGATAGAATACAACTGTTCAGTAATTGAAGGTCCTACCTTTTCACAGTCTTTACAGATGCATAGATCAATTTTCATTCTCAAACACACCTGCCAGAAGATCTGGGATAAGTAGTCTGAAAGATGCATGCTGAACTGTGTAGGAATTGTCTCAAAGATGCTAATTTGCGCCTCTGTGCAGTTGTAGAGACTTGTTTATATACCACATCACTGCAGAATTATCTATGCCCTGGCTAAAAACAGGCTTGTAAAGGTTTAACACTGAGTATAGCTTTCAGTTCTTTTAAACTTGTGAAGAAATTTCTTTTGCTAAGGAACGTTGCTCTGAAGTTTGTAAGTAGTTGATGTGGGGCTTTGCAAGTATAACTGGAAAAAACCTATTGTCAAACAATCTTTGCTAGGGGAAAAAAGCTGCATTCCAAAAGAAACAAGCTAAGTTAGCGCACCATGGGTATTCATTCTTTTGGTTCCAAGGAACAAAAGTCATTGTTTGTGTGTTTCACTGACTTGACACTAGATTTCTGTAATGCCATTGCATTTTCTGCTTGTAAAGTCTTGCACAATGGACCAAAAATGCACATGAAAAGCTCTTAGAAATGGTCATACTGTAATCTTTTGTTAACTTGGTCTCATTTCTGTGGTGTGAGGAAAACTTCATCAAACTGTATGATCGTCCTTACAATTTTTTTTGAGGGGAAGATTGTCCAGTCTTCAAATTCAACAATTATCTGGACTTTGCCACTATCCAATAATAGTTCAGGCAGGAAAGATGCTAATGACTTGCTTTCCAAGGTGCACAACACTGTAGCTAAACATCTGTCAACATCCTGGGGGTTGCCGACAGTACAAATGGTTAAGGGTGACAAGATGTCTGGATACTGACCACCTCTATTGATTCAGCCATGTTGTTAAAAATGTTAAAAATGGCAAAGTTAAATAGTTTCAAAAGTATGCTTAAACAGCACCAATGCCAAAGGCGGCGTTTTTTCCTGCTCACCTAGCAAACTTATTCTCCAATTACTTTTCTCCATTTCTTACAGCCACTTTGCTTCCCAAGTCTTTGTACCTTATCGCTGTCCCTCATATGTTCTTATTTCCTTTACTTTTCCTCTCGCTCACTCCCCACCACTAACCAAAATCCTTCCACTTGTCCATTTATCTTCCTGCTCATTTCCATAACATCTCCTCTCATTTCCATAACATCTCCTATCATTAGCCAATGTTAACATTTTAACTGAGAAATTATGTTAATTTAAGAAATATTTAAAAGTCATGTAAATAAGCTTACGTATAGGCATCTTAGTTTGTATTAGAAACGCACCTCACAGGATGAGCAGTCACAAATCCCACCCACCATCCAACAAATCTAAACAACTGATTATGTGTCTACCTGTTTGAGCCAATATTCGTTTCCCCCTGGAGAGCACTGTGCTTTGGCTTGTAAGCAGCCCCCCACACACACACACACATTTAACTTTCTCTTATTCCCTTCTGTTAGCAAATATTATCCATAACTGATCAATACTGTGTGTGTGTTCATTTAAACTGAGACCACAGTAGCCTACTGATACAAGGTTATCCTGTTTTTCCACCTGAGAAATGGTTAAGAAATGACTTAGTTTCAGAGCATTCCTTGGTCTATTCTGATGGTTTCTTAAACACAAACTTGTCTTTGCTTTGGCTAATTAGCAGCAGTACAAAAGAACTGCCTGCTCACACCCTTGTTCTCCCCCTCCCCTGTTTATTACCTTAAGCCAATCCCAAAGTTAATAAATATTACCTGTGGCAGGCACCATTTTTAAAACTACAACCACCCTTAGTCACTATATGTTCATTTATCAGTTTACTCTGTTACCTGTTAGTTGCTCTTATGAGGGGGCTGGAAACAAGGTCTCTACCCGCTTTGCTCCCCACCCTGCCCCCTATTCACTCCCACCCCCAGTGGTCCTACCTTTATTACACTCTCAAAACCCCTCTCATCTTTCCAATAGCCAACCACAGCGCTAACCCAACACTACCTCATCCATTTTCCCACTATCACACCTCAACTAACATGTACAAGAATACCTTACCTATGCTCACTGCATGCACTCTCCTTGCATCTTACATCCTACCAAAGCTCCATCATTCCCCCACTCAACCACTACCACTGTACTACTACTCACACCACCACTCATGTTTCACCCTCCCTCAGCACCCCTCCCACCAACACAAGAACCATCCCTATGCATCCCTCGCATATTCTACCAACTATACTACTCAAACATAAAGCATCCCTACAACTTAACATAGCAACCCTCCCACCATACCTATTACCCACAGAGCACAAAGTTTCCCTAATAACCTCATGCATATCAAAACTAGCCCTAAGTGGAGACATCCACCCCAACCCTAGCCCTACCATCTCCAACCCCAAATCATCTCCAACCCCAATCCTCATAAGACTAAGCCTAAATATTAGAAGTATATCCAAAGTAGTCCATGAACTCCATGCCACCATAGACTTGTACTCCCCAGATATAGTCATCCTGGCAGAAACCTGGCTAAAACCTCACATTACCAGTGAGCAAATACTCCCTACTGGTTATGGCATACTAAGTAGACTGGCTAAACAAGAAAGGAGGCGGTGTAGCTATAATATTTAAACAGCATCTAAACATCCAAATCTTAAAATAATCAGCTCCACAAATAAGCAATGAAGAAATGCATACCAACCTCAAAATAAACCAAAACAAAACCATCAACATAATTGGATGCTACTTCCCACCGGGCCAAAACATCCCTCCACAAGAAAACCTCCTCAGCTGGTCTACCCATCATCTCCCCCAAGAAACACTCATTTTAAGTGATTTCAATATTGACTGGCAATCCTGTTCTGGCAACAATCCAACCCATCATATAAACCTTCATGGCATCACCCAACTAGTCCAGTCGCCAACCAGGATAAATAAAAACTCCAGCAAGCACACTACCCTGGATTGGATACTAGTCAGTAAGAGCCCCCAGTCATATACAACAGGCTGCTTATCAGATAGCCTCAGTGATCACTCCCCAACGTTCCTACTCAAAAAATACCTATACCAAGCTAAACCGGTCATCTACTGTCAAATATGTAAAAAACTAAACTTTAACCCACTCACATTCATCTCATCCCTCAAAGAATGTAACTGGCATCCCCTAAAGTACCTCAGTCTTGATGACGCAGTTGAATTTGTTTAATACTACCTTCCGGCGCATCCTTAATTACCATGCCCCCATAAGACTTTCCAGAACGAAAGCATAACCCTCCCCACTGGCGCAAAATGAAAACTCCCTCAACTAGACAGAAATTCCTAGAACTACGCAATAGAGTTAAAAAGCTAATAAAACAGGACAAATTCCAATACTACCAGTCTGCCCTAGACTCCTCCCAACACAGCTCCAAACAATTCTGGTCCTCCATAAACTCCATCCTAAAGGACAGGTAAAGTCAGTACCCCTTCTCCTCCTAACATCCATCACTCCTCCAGAAATATTGCTACCTCATTCAACACACACTTCACACAAACCATACTATCACTAGCTAAACACCACAACTCCCCTCCAACCCACACCTTCAACTAGTAATCTCCCCACTGCCTTCTCTTTTTCTCCTGTACCTACCTCCAACATAAAAAACTCTTAACTAAACTGAAACCCACCAAATTAGCAGCAGACAACCTCCCAAGTGAATACCTACAAATCACAGCTGATGCTCTGGCCTACCCAGTATCCACCTTGATTAACCGATCTCTGTCAGAAAGTCACGTTCCCACACTGCGGAAATTATCACATATAATTCCCCTCCACAGAACTAACCAGTTACCGTCCCACAGCTATTCTCTTCACAATACTAGAGAGATGCATACATTCTCAGGTCTACTAGAGAGATGCATACATTCTCAGGTCTCAGACTACATCCTTACTAACAACCTCCTTTCCAATACTCAGCATGGTTTCGGACCAAACCATGGCACCACCACTGCCTTACTCTCCTTTACTAACACTATCCCTTCAGCATAAAAACAATGGCTCTCTCTCTGCTACTTTCATATTCCTATCTAAAGCATTTGACATGGTCCCACACAACCTATCCTTCTCTCAGTCAACTCGTTTCAGAGTTACCTGTCTGACCGCCAACAATCCGTTGTGTGGCAGAATGACATCTCCCCAACTATCCGTCTCCATAGGGGCTCCCCAAAGATCCATCCTTGGACCCCTACTCTTATCCGTTTTCACTAACAATCTAGCCTCTGCCACCAAACATGGCACACTCATACAATACGCAAATTACTCTACCATCTGCTCAGCTCAGTCCCTACCTAAACTGCAAAAAGTCACACAGGAAGCCTTTTCCTCTGTTGAAACTTGGTTATCCAATGCTCAATTAATACTCAACCCAAACAAAACCACTCTTCCAACCCACCAAACATACTCAAAACAACTCTCACTTTAACATCACAGCAAAAGACACCACTATATATCCAACTGAACACACCAAATTGCTAGGAGTGGAAATAGACAAACTAAAATTTGACATTCACATATCCATGACCATAAAAAAGTCCACAAAAAACTAGGAGCGTTATACAGAAATAAGCAACGTCTCACCAAAACAGCAAAGATTTCAATATCAAATTCCCACCTTAGCTCCACCCTACTTTATGCCTCTCCAATATATATCAATCTAAGGCAATGTGATCTAAATAAGCTAGAGACCTGCTACAAAAATTCGCCACAGGGGCATCCTTCCGTAGTCACCACGGTCTCTCACTTGCTGAACTGGGCTGGCTTGAACTCCCTCACCTCCTTCAACGGCATCAACTATCACTCGCCCACAAACTAGTAAACCATCCAATAAATGTCCCATCCCTCCAGAATCTACGCCAACCCTATCGCACCACCAGACCACTCTGATCCAGCAACAAAAATCACTTGCATAACTCTGCTGGTGAAGCACTATTCTCTTGGCTCCATAGCCAAATTATGGAACTCTTCCCCCACTCACAATTACCTCTGTACCAGCATGCACCCACTTCAAAACTTTAATAAAAAGCGCACATAAAAACATGCTGGTTATGCCCTTGCGACTCCCACTCTAATATCACCCATCACATCCAACCACTACCTTTCTTTCCACACCACTACCTTGATTATATAGCAAGCTCAGATGCTCATAAGCCCAGTACTTCTTGTACAGCAGGAACTTATTGTAACATTTGTTAATGTCGGATATGTACTTTGCAGATAAAGATTCTAGTGGTCTACTGATGTACTATGTTCTTCATCTGTACATATGTTTGTAATTGCCATGTTAAATTGCTAACCGCGACGTAATCCAATGTAACTACTGTATTTTAACTGTGGAGCTTTTCTCCCCGGGCCTCTGCTGAAAATGGACCAACATCCAGTTGGACACTCCCGGTCAATAAATGTAAGTAAATAAAATCGGCGAAAGTAAATACCAATGCCGGCATGAATTATTCATTGTCTGTTTGCAATGTGCCCCTTTTCCTCAAGGTAGTACAATCTTGGAGTTGGCATATTTGGGGGGGGGGTGTGCAGGAGGGCTTGCCCCCCTGCAAAAACTAAGAAAAAAATATATACTTGCAGTTACTCCACTGAACGTATGTATGGATGCATGATCATCATACCAGTTTCACCCATCACTGAGGCTTCGCTCACTTCTGCACAAACCGGCCTGCAAGGTACTATACTAATACAATACCGGTGTCATTACCCTACAATTATAAATTTACATCACGTGCAACTTAAATGTGTAGTTTCTCCCCCTAGGCCTCCGCTGAAAATGGGTTTTGCCCAGTGGGAGTTTTCCCGGTCAAAGAAATAAATAGCTGGTCTTGACATTGTTGCATCTTGTCACTAGAGAGTCTGAAATAAAAGACTATCTCCCCATACTAAAAGTATTCCAAGTATTGCTTTTTAATACAGTGTCTCCATTTGTTGTAAAGCATGTTGCACCTAAAAAGATGCTTGCATGGTAGAACACGTTGCTAAAAAATTCAACAACAACTTTGAACCGTGTGCAAAATCTCATGCATCTGTAACAGTATCCTGTCAGGTTAAAAATCTGCCTTCGGGGGATAATTAGACATAAAATGGGGTTAAGAATATCTGCTTGCTTACCCACTTTTGTCAAGTGATCAGCCCCAAAAGTCAGCACAGACTACAGGAAACTTGGCCATGACACTAGGGAGATTATCATACTCTTTTCCAAGCGTACCACAGAATCTTTTATATTCACCTAAGCAACAATCAACTCAGGCAAATGAGGGCTTGCTTCAATGTCTCCAAGGACTGACCATCCAGGACTGCAGCCGCCAATTTATGCTGCACTACAGCATCAGTAATGGAAAATTAACCCAAGCACTTAAATAGCAATAGATCTGTAGAGCCAGAACAAAAATCGCTGAAAAAAAGGGAAGCGCTGTTCAAGCTGCAAGTGGCCCTCATTAGCACTCAATTACTTTACTAAACCTGGCAAGTAACTTGTTTCCACACCAAAACTAGTCTTTTCAAAATATTGTCATCTGCAAAATGCTGTAGCTATAGTGAAAACAAACAAACAAAAAAAGAGACTACAAAAGCATGCACAAACCACAAGCGGTACAAAACTAGCAAGTTGCAAGATTTTTCAACTTGGACAGACTAAAGCTACCCTCTTCCTAGCCATTTCAGAATCCTGGTCAAGATCAAGGATTCAAGAGTTATAACAGAGTCAAGAACTCAGGAGAACTACTTCCAAGGGAATTTCTTGTTCTGGACAGAAATGTGAGAACACTTTAAAAATGTCCTTCCCAGTACTGCTAGTCAGAACTGCACATTAGAAACCCATATGAACAAGCCTGCCTTGACTGTACCAGCTGGTGTTTCAAATGAGAACGTCTCCAATTCTTCTGCGACATATTTCCCAAGCTAATCAACTGCTGGAGGAAGGAGGAGGATGGCAAGGGAACCTTGGTTTGACAGAAAAGCACAGCAGCATCAAGTATGAAGTAATACAAGGTTATTTCCTGCAGTGTGTCTTCTGCTCCATCATGTAGTAATTAAGACTTTCAGACAACAAAGTGCATTTGCCTAGCTTCCAACGCTTAGAAGTTGCTCTGTCACATTCCTTGGGCTGCTTACATCAGAAAGCTTATAGGATTCTTATGGACTTTGCAGCTCCACAGGGCAGTTACTTTTATATGGTACAAACCTCCTCGCAACAGATGCAACACTTGTCTGCCGTTGGGAAGAAACCAGCTAATCACTGGGATACATGTGTAGCAAAGCTACAACTACAGAATAGAGGTTTACGCGAGAAAGACTGCTTGAATAAAGACAGACCCTGAAATTTAGGGAATTACTTTTTGAGCGATCAGAAAGCAGAAGACGATAAATCACTAGAAAGATTTGGGAACTTTGTTAGAACCATTAGTCCTGGAAATTCTGTACTAAGCAGACCCACCACCTATTGCTGCAAGACCTCCTCCTTTAAAATGTCTTGGGGTGTAGCATACATTCATTAGACCAACCTCATAGACAAAGCAAGGGTCATTCTGTCTACCATGGGCAGAAATGTAAAGGCCAAACAGAAGAGTGTTAAAAATCTATTAATTCCAAGTTAATCTCATTACACATTAAATGATGCACAAAATTAAACGTTCAGACCACAAGCAGGTTAACCACTGCAATCTCAAAGGCATTAAATTGGGAAGGGGGATCTTAGTCCCACTTGAAGAAAATCACCCAGCAATGACCTTATTAGACCCAACAACCTTCTGGAAAAATCTAGCTACTGAATTGCACAACAACAGCGCTGAAGATATCACCTTTCTAGTAACTGCCAAAGAGTTTTGAAATCACACTGTAGTGTTGCATGGCAGCTGCTCCTCCCACATACCTGCTGCAACAGACTTAAGAATGCGAGTTTACCAGTCAAAGGTCAGAACACTTGTTCTCCCACTGCGGACTAACACTACAGGCCTATACAACTTGCAGAAGCAAGCAAAACTAACCACAGTTAATAGCAATACAGTGCAATCACCTCCCATTGTATGGCATGCTTATGTTAGTCCTTCAAAAGTGCAAACCCTCTGCCTGAAAGTTTGTGCATTCCCCTTTATTTTTTTTAAGTTGGACATATTGGCTCTATTTTGACACTATTCCAGACTTCTGATCAAGAAGGCAACAAGCAAGAGAGGTTTCCACTCCTTCATACATTTGTCTATTCCCACTATACACCATAAAAAGTACCTACTGCCAGACATTTTTCACAAAATGGATGGAATCTACTGCCTAGCACATTTCCTAGAAAAAAGACAAGCTAGCTCTACTAATGTGATGTGAGAAATTCAACTAACTGGGCACAGAGGTATAAATATTGGGACACCAGAGACCACTAGACGACAGTATGGGTGGAGGTTGGGAACTATCCCTTCCACCAAGATCTTCACACACTTCTATTTCTCTAAACCTGTTTTGTTTGGTTTAGATCAGGAGACAGCACAGAATATGAAAGGGGAGTCAAAAAAAAAAAAAAAAAAAGGTGGACATTTTCTCCAAATATACTTAAAGCAGTAATTCAGAGGGCTCATATTTCTGAGTAAGAGGAGGACAAAATGAAGGAAAATAACAAAATGCTACAATGAGAATAAAAAGGATTAGCTTGAAATCAGCATGTCACCATGACAGCATCCAGTCATGCCAGATTAGAACAATGCATACAATAGTTAACCGCTTACAATATGGGGACTTAAACACTGCAGAGAACGAAAGGACATGTCACAAAGGGCCCTTTATATTAGGATCCAGCAAGTCAACAGAAGACAGACCCATAGAAAGACTAGCCGGCCAACACCAAAGAGTACTTAAAGGGTCTTTACTTCTCCCCCTGCTTGTTACAGTTTGAAAACAAGAGAAAAGGAGACTGCCCTTCCATTACATTTTGGCAACACACAAGAAAACTACAACAGTACCGATATACTCTCCTGCGAGTTTGGTTAGATTTTTCAGTACAAAACAATGATTTAGAAGCAGCTACTTCCACCTCCCTACCCAGCCTTCTTGCCAGCTACTTCCACCTCCCTACCCCACTTCTTGCCTACCTATTTACTCCATCAAATGTCAGTCCTACCCCAACTCGCCTACCTATTTACTCCAAATGTCAATCCTACCCAAACTCACCTACCTACTCTTCAAATGTCAATCCTACCCAAACTCAAATTTCAGATCCCCACACACTTTCCTAGTAGCTGTAAACATTCAATAAAAGCAAGGATTCACAGTTTTGTTACAGATATACACACTGCAGCACCTGGCTTAGATGCCATGATGCATTTTTTCACCTAGTCATTCGTTACATTTGGGTCACATTTCAATAGAAAGCTTCATAAAGTTTTTGATAAACTATGGCCCAAAAAAATCTATGAATTTCCTGGTGGCATAGTGTAGGATTAGCATTCGATCCATCCAGAGTTTAATGGACAAGTCCTGCATGTGTGTGGAGCTGTGTTCATTAATGTCTACAAACATCTTCACTTTAAGCTTGCTCAGACAACCAAGGTCAAAAAGGGTCAAGCTAGTGCTATGGAGGAAACTGTTTACAAATGATATACTGAATACATGAGGTGCAAACAAAAAAAAATAGGAACAGCAAGAAAATGCAGCATGGTACTATACAGATACACCATGCTGCAAAAGGAGATCAGTCAAAACACCTTTAATTTTCTCACGAGGGTTACCTAGTTTACTAATATGTGGCAAGTCCAGGCATTTACATGCCACTATGCAATGCATTTAAATTGCACAATTCACAGTTACTGCACTTCTGGCGATCTTTCTGGAATAAAACACGGCTCGGTGGGTTTAACCCAGCCCAAAAACAAAAAACAGTAAAGGCAGATATGATCTTTATTAAAACAGACACCAGTTCACTTTTTTTCCTAGCACTGCACTTAAACCTCCTCACTTTACATGAGGCAGCAGAAATTTACTTCCCCCTGGCAAGTTCCTGCAAGAACTGCAGCTAAGAGGAACACAAGTGAAAACCCAAATGCCTGAAAGTTACTAAAATATCTTGCCAAATATGCAATTTCAATGAAAACTATACGTGTGAATTACTTAAGTTATATAAAAAAAAAAAAAAAAGTGTCAAATATTCCATTTCCTTCTTTCCTGGTTACAAAGCCAAGAAACAAGCGCTATTATTCCAAGTTTCTACACTGGTGAAACACCTGCACAGTGGTCAAAAAATACTGCCCCACACAGTGCACTGCACTTGGCACTCACTGGAGACGAAACATCTTGATTTAATTTGTTTCTTTCAGCTTTTCACGGTTAGGGGTTGCCACAGCGGAACTCCGGTCTAATGATTGGCAGTAGATTTTTATGTACTGGCTTGCCGGGCCTAACGCACAACCTTCAACGAAGGAACGCCCATTCACGCATGTCGCCACACAGAAGACACTCTGAGAATCGAACAGGCAACGTCTGTGAGGTGACAACGCTACCACAGCACCACCAACGCGGGTCAAAACATCTTGATTTAATAAAGAAGCTTATCTTTTGTAACCTTCAGAACTCACCACCACCATCAGGACCATTTGGCAAACTCTCTCTCTAGCTGCAAAGCACCACACATCTTCCTCACCTGTTTTTGTTTCTCATGTAACAAGCCGCAGCAAAGGAAGAACAGCCCCCAAGCTTCATTTTGGCTACGACACATTTGTATGATCCAACCAAGTGCACTGTTTTTCTTACTTTTGTCATTCGGGCCTGCTACATGCATTTTTTTTTTTTGCAATCTTTTGTCCTCCTCCTGAAAGCATTTTTCCTGCTTTCTTTGGTGCTATGCTTAGGCTCACCACACTTTTTCACTACTCTCTCCCACTATTCAAGCGCGACTGCAATATGCCTTCCACTTGCTGACAACTATACAATGTCTCTATTGAATGGATACACAATACAATATCCACCAATTCTGACAAGGGTTCGAATGGATTACAAAAACCTAGGCATCAAATGGACTTGTACAGTACCTGTGAAAAATCTGCAGCATTGTTAAAATGCAGTTTCAATGTTAGTGGGTTTCACTAAACATGAATCCTTTCCAAGTCTCCAAAGAAAAGATGCAATGAATGTAGGTAATGTCCTAGTTATACAGTTTGAGCTTTAAACCTACAAGTCACCCGCATACAGTACTTGGGAAGCTTTTCAGCATTCCTATGGCTCATCTTTGTCACTGTACGTGCTTGCTTTCAGTAAACTTATACAAACACACAAGACACTATACAGGATTCCAGTTAGCTCTACATCATCACTTTTTAAAGGAGGAAAAGTTAGTTTCTAAGCAGCCCTCTCCCATACATTTTCTCTTCAATGGCAAAAGGGGCACTATATCCATTTTGCAAGAATTGCAGATACTAAAATGTTTAAGATACACTCGGCCACTTCTCTATTAAACTCTTTGGTGAGATGTTGAAATTCTAATCTAAAAGGAAAAATCCTTACCAGATCCACAGGATTAAGGTGTTCCAAATGTTACCATTTGGCACATACAGCACATTAAGTATTTTTTTCAGTATTTGGGGGGGGGGGGTCGTTTCAGCTTGTGACAAGACTCCTCAGTAAGCCCCATTTTCTGAACCACACCAAGGGCTAGCTAGGTCTCTCAGGGTTGAGCAAAGTAGCACATGCTGCATACCATATTCCTGCAGTGCTGGACCTGAAGCAAGTGAAAGTGGTAGACAACACAGGAGAGCTAAAGCAAAAACTGTATGCGCATATATTTAAAAAATATACAATTGTACTTTTATTTCAACTGCTCTTCAGTACTACCACTTCTTTTAAAGTTGAAAAAATCTTTCCCAAGTTTGATGATTACAGATGGCCATGTGAGATGTACTCTCCGGAATAAGGAGAGATACTAGTGGAATACCTTTAAGTCAGTAGTGCAGTACTCTCTGGAAGGCTTGTTTTGGATACGGAAGGACAAGAATAAGCAGTATTGACCTCTTTGCAATGAAGCACACATGATACTGCCACTCTAAGAAAGCTCTCCCATCTCAAGGCCTGTTAGAAACAAGCCACAAGAGAACTAGAATTCAAAAGAAGCATTTAGAAAGACTGGCAAAAAGGACAGACGGCTCAATACCCAGGTTCAAAGCACAGGGAGATGCAAAGTACTGCACCTGCATATCACGGCATTAGCTTGGTAGAATGGGGCAAAAGAGAAAAGGACAGGAAAAAAAAAATATTCACCACACTCGGACTGACCTACCACAAGCAGCTTTGGAAGGCAGTAACAGCAACCAAAAAAACAATCAATAAAACAAGATGCCAGCAGCAAAGACGCAATACCTCCACTTTACTAGGCCCCAACAAGTACTGAAGTTCTTAAGCCCACAGGAAAGCCAACAGAAGGGACAGAACAGGTTATAACCAAAGACTATAGGGTTTTGCAGCTCTTCTCACTGGGCATTAAAATAATTGGGGGGTGTGATATGACTGCACAATATCAGGGAGGTGTGAAGGGATCAACCTAAATGACAGCAGAAAAGTAGGATGCAAAAATGACAAAAAACTAACCACTCAGTCTAAATTCAACTTGTACACCCTTCTACGTTGCCAGAGACTCAAATCGTATTTTATAAACAACCCCCAACATATTTGCTTATATGGGTATGCTAAAAAGGCAACCTTTTCAAAGGGTGGGGGAAATATCCTTAGACAAATAACTAGACTTCCCATGAAAACAATTAACTTCTAAACTCAACATGCAAGGTAATGTAGAATACAAAAAGGTCAACAATGCAAACATCATTCTACGTGCTTAGATGTATTTTGAAAATGTTAAGATTGGTCAGATATTGTATATCAATAGAAAAAAATAGAATACCTTACACCTGATGTTTAAGTAAAATCTCTGAACAAAAGCTCAAAAAGCAGATTAGTTCTGGTGGTGGTAACAATCTTATCAAATAAAAACACAGCAGATGCACAAACTTGACTGTAAAATTACTTTTGGAAGGGGGAGCAACCTCACAGGTTACCAACAAATGACATTAGCTAAATCAAAAGATGGTGAGGCTTCTAGGTTCATAAAAGACAAGAATGTCCACCTTCAAGGATATAATATATAGTGTGCTTTTTACTGCTACTTCCTACCAATAATCAAGGATATGTTAATGTACAAAAACAGCTTGCATTACAGTGGAACTTTTCTCCAGGCAACCACTAAAAATAGACCATGGTTCAGACTACCCAGGTTAACACACAAGTAAAAAACGTATCTACAAAACTGCTCTGAACCATTTAAAGTGCACACAAACATATTCCACTTGGAGAGGCAGAAGCGGGGCATTTCTGGATGGGATAGCAGCCCCATTACGTGTCCACCAAGTGGTCTTACTACCCATTATGCAAAGCCCTTGTGGTTCTTTCAGACAAAACTCTAGGGCAGCAACTCAAACTTACATGGCCAAGCAGTAAGCAGCTCACTCTGCACAAGGACATTTATGCAATAGCATGAAATACTTCAGCTTCTTAAAAAAGCCATGTACTGCTGTTATTAAACAGTTAAGCATTAATCAAGTTTTAGGCAATTATTCTACCAGAGCACATTTTCTTCACACTACAAACAGAAGGCATGCAGCATGTGGTTTCATATTCCTTTTATGTTTTCTAGTAATATCTGTAGTACGTGCTCCAAACATAACCCCTACTATTAACTACTTCATTGAGGATACATGAAAATTTCCCAACAGAATTTCTCAAAATTAAGTAGGTTGATAAACTACACAGATTCTCCTTTACATAAATCAAGCCAAGCTACAAAATCTAAACAATTCCCATTTTATACCCAAATTAAAAGGCACTGTAGTGTTTTGCTTGGTGACAATTGCAGGCCTAAAATGCCAAAGGTGGAGAAGATGGTCTGGTCTCACACCCTAAACACAACACGTAGCAACATGGACTTGTTATATAAACAATGGAACAGGGGAAACAAAACGAAGCATATTAACACCCACAATGTCCTGCAATTGAAGTTATGATATGCAAAATAAAACAGAGTTCCTACAACAGCTTGAGACAAATAGCACTTAAATATACAAATGCTAAAATTAGGGATTAAGTCTAGATCCCATGCATGCAAGTAAACTACACCTTCTCCACACACATCTGCATTTTGCCTCCCTCCACACACACACATATATTGCTCTTTTCTGCTAAGAGGACAGAAAATGCAAGAGTTCTAATTCCCAGCTTTGTACAAGCAACTCAGAAAAAGCCTGTGATGTCCTTGACTCATAATTAACATGCAGTGCGTAAGCCGAAGCACAGGAAATGCTCCAAATGTAGCTTTAATAATATCCTCACAGGAAGTAACATTTTTCACGTCAGTGTTCTTTCAGACAAAGCTATATGTGAATCATGTGAAAATATCTGAGAAGGGTGTAAACACAGAATTAAACGTTTCAGAAACAGAAGTCACCCAACATTTTCTGTCATATCATGCCAATGCTTAGTCTATCCAACAAACTGAAGGCCAAAATGAAAAAGCTGACAATTTGGAAAGATAAATACCCCACAGACAAGGGTAGTAAGCACAGAAAACATTCCCAACTGCTTTCTGACTTTGTGTACTCAACTAATAGCAAACAAAATTTTCAGATTATTATTGTCAATGAAAGCTTACCCAACAAATCCACTATCCATGCACCTTGTGAGGAATTTCCATCTTAATGACTCCTGTTAAACTACCACACGTGGACTTTTTCCTGCATCTCAATGCACTGGCCATCAACCATGAGGACGTAGAACACAAAAGGACAACAGATAACTCTCCCGCCTTTAAAATTACAGAAGCAGTCTCTGGATTCTCCTTTAAGCTTACAACCTACACTACATGACACGATTCAGCCTTCAAAGAGCACTTATTCCATTAAGCCCACAGTACCAGACACCAGTTACATCCTCACAGGCAAAAACAGTGCCTAATAACAGGACACCGAGGAAGAACCTTTCACTCCTCATGCAACTCAATCTCAGTGGCTCCCTTAATTTGATAGATTTTTGTTACGGGCACAAAGGAGGAGTGTTTGGACAGATTATACATCTCTCCTAAATCACCTACTCAATAATGGTGCATATTAATGTTTATCCTGTGAAGCATATGCCTTCAAACTATAAACTACCACCACCTTAACTACACCAACTCTGAAGGTCATTGGAAACAAAAAAATATATAGGACAACATTCATCAAGCCCAAGTCATAAACAGTATTAAAATTACTCAAATTCATGAATTTAGACTTTATATTTTCATTACACACATCTACATACCAAAGTCTTTTTAGCTACTGTTGGGGGGTTTACATGCATGTAAACACAGAAAGCTACACAAAACATTTTAAATTACATCCGGGAAGCATTTCATCTGAACTGTGTGCGGAACATTAAAGAGGGGGTGTGTCACTGCAGCTTTGTTTTACTATTAGTACCTCACAGTCAGTTCTACACTGATGTGGACATGGTGTTAGTGACTGCCAGGTGAAAGGGGCATGCCACGGCATGGTAAACATGCACCCATGCAGAAGCTACATGATTATTGTCTATTAATACTTTAGCATTTTCCTTAGTGTAGTGCTATCTGAGTTGGTATTTTTAATTAGGGATGCGCAGGGAGCCCAGCCCCCTGCATAGGGGGTGCAGAGGGGCTTTCCCCCTGCAAAAACAGAGGGAAAGAAAATACCACTATAACTGCAAATATTTTTTCCTTTGCTTTTGCAGGGGGGGGGGTCAAGCCCCCCTGCTAATTAAAATATACCAACTCCAAGAGCACACTGCATTGAGGAAGAGCAAATTGTGAATAGATCATGAATATTCAAGCCGCTACCAGTATGAATATTACTTTAGTTTACCAAGACATCACTGATTGTTGGCCAGTGGGTGGGGTTTAGGCAGGACTTGCTACTGCGCACCCTGCAAGGTATTACAGTAAAACAAACCCTGCACTGCTTTAGTACTGCTCCCAGTCTGAGGTTTGCAAATTCAAAAGTAATGTTTATACTCCTAAAGAATTTTTGCACTGTGTATTTTACCCAGCAAAGTATAGTGGAAAAAAAAAAAAAGGCGTTTCCAGTTTTTAGTACAAGAACACCATGTAAAAGCAGCAACCCACACCCCTTTTATTACTGTAGCCTTATTGTCTCTCTCATACTTCTACCAGATCTGAATGCAATATCCAGTACCCTCTGTCAAAATGGAGAAAATCATATAAAATCTGAAAATCTAAAAATCTAGATGTCCTTCTCTAAAGATCACACAAGCTCTTGCGGTCACCCTTTAAATTTTCAGGCTATACTAGGTGCCACAGGTTAAGTGGCTGCAAAAAAAACCACAACACAAACACAGATAACCATTTGGAACGCTATGAGATGTGTACAATGTTTGCGATTATTAACTTAAGACTGTACTGTCCTATCATGGATTACACTACAGAATCTGACCAAGGATATACTGTATGTGAAAGTTTACCAAGACTCTCAAAAATACCATATTCACCGGTAAACTATTGGGCAACATTTAAGTGGGTGAAGTGGGTGTTCAACACAAACTACATGTTCATATCAGACTTGTGCTATTATGAGATTGAGAGAGTACTCAAGATGAGAAACTAGGCCATGCCCAGGGAAATTCAATTTCTTAATGTTGCTTTCACTTCACTGGAAAAAGGAAAAAAAACAAAGTAGTCATTTCCTTAACTAGAACCCCCCAAGGGAGCTTTCACCCAGTTTCAACCTAGTGTGTTGCATTGGCAAGAGAAGTATGCTACCTGTTGAAGTACCACTCCATTGCCAAAACAAAACTGCCTGAAGACAGCTGAAAAAGTTCTTGGAGGGGGGGGGGGGTGAAATACTGTAGTGCACCCCACTCTCTCTTTTCAGAAGTGCTTCAGGAGGAAAGTTAAGGATATAACATCTGCTATCGAATCCTTGCTGTGCACTGCCTTGGTACACCCAACCACCATACACAACGTTGTGAAAACTACATAGCTACATTAGTGAAAGACATACAAGTTGACAAACCCACAAACTAAGCCACACAGTATTCCAATATTGGGTCAAAATAGCTGTCTAATCCACACAGAACAATTACAGCAAAAACCTGTCAGATAAAGTGCCAACCTGAAACCAGTAGTAGTTCCAGTATGGTGGGGGAAGTGGCAGAGTGTTGTCTTAAGTGCCAAAATGCATTTTCCAGTAGCTCCTAAATTTGGACCAGTCACACCCCCCCCACCCCCAAGTACAAGAAATGGAAAATATTTGCAGAAAAAAATGTGCCAAGCATACTAAATTTGCCATTGGCTCCGTGCTCTACCTCAATTAATGAATTCAAAATAAAGTTATGGCACTTTTGGAGATTACCTTTATTTAGCTCTTTCATACCTAAAAGATGGAATCCACTCCTTCCGATTCTAACACAACCACCAACCTTCAAGTTTTCATAAACCAAGAGACTACATGCACAAAAATCTTGGATCTGTACTTGCTTCTGCTAACATGTCTAACATCACCTTCAGAATACTCGCCTCCTTCCATCCACAACCCAGTTTCCCATTTTTGAACATGTGGTGACAATCTAGAGCCAAGGGTCACACCGCCAGGTGGCCAGCCATGTACCAGCTGTTCTTCCATACCACACACCCCTATGGCTAATTTATAGTGTACCCAATCCACCTATTGCATGTCTTTGGAATGTGGGAAGAAACTCGTAGGAACACAGGGAGGACATGCGGACTTCACATATTAGGCACCCTAGCTGAGAATCAAACCAAAGAAACTCTTGCTGTATGGTGACAATGCTATTATCTGCATCATTCCATTATTTTTCTTTTCTCCCCTTCACACCAAACTTCTACCCCCTCCCAATAGGGTAAACATTTGCCAATTACTATAATTCTCCATTTAAACTTCATCCTTGCTGCTTTCATTCTTTTTCTAATCTCTTTACAAATTCATGAAGCTTTTAGGACTACATTCTTCTACATGCCTCTTACTTAAAACATGCCCTCTTACAGTTGTAAAGAGATGTCATTTGGATGTAACAAGTAAAACTCCTACAGACACCACACATTTTATTCACTGTAATAAAGGTTAATTTACTGGAGTTTCAAAATCAGTTTTCAGCAGTCCCAAGGAGAGAATGACCCAAACGGACTATCCCAGTCTACAAATGGATAAATAAACAAGTTACCCAAAACATTAAAATGTGTTTAAGAATGGAAATTTTCACACATACAAAGACAAAACTGCAACAGAAACTTACTTTCCGACTACCTGGTTACACCCAGTGAATTTAAGGACAGAAGTGTAACTGGCAAAGGGCCACAGAGACCAGTAATGGGCCACTCCATGAATGGAGTCAGAAAGATGGTGACAGAATGGAATGAACATCTGATTTTGAAACAAATAGTAAGTCACTAACAGAGTGGCAAAACCAGAAATGTATAAAAAAGGTTACACATTTAGTGTAGTAAGCAGATACAAAGGAATTCAAAAAATGGGAATACAAAAAGGTAGGGTGAAAATGTAGACAAAATGAAAATGGAATAAGGGATTTCATGTACAGGAAAGCATACAATCAGGAAACTGACTTCGCCTTTGCACAACAGCGAGTGCATGGAAAAGCCAGAAAAATACAGCAAAGTGAAACATTGGAAGTTTATTATTTTAACATAAGAAAATTCAGTAGAGAAAAATTATACTGCATTAAATAAGGGTTTACATAAACCAAGTTACATGGTTGGGTGGACGGGCTTTATAAAATCACTAAACAGAAGAGAAGCTTCTTACAGCTAAGAATCACACACAAAGTTAAAGATTTATAGAACTAAGAGTAACACAAACATAATGGATCTGAGAAAGAAGAGAAATAAATTAAATCGGCAACATCAACAAAGCAATGTTATCAAATCAGCCAAGGAAAGTTACAGGAATACCTGAAATGTATGGCTCAGGCTCACTAAAAAAACAAATACGAATAGAGTATGTCCTGAAATAAGGCTGCTTACAAAGCAGACAGCTGTAGGTGCAACTATTTAATGGAACGACTATACAAATGAAGGAGAAACATTTACACATAAGTAGATGGTACGATATTAAAGAACACATGGATGGGAAGATACAGCACTGTAAAGAACTGAGCAACTGACTTGGTGGGGGAAGAAAAACAAAAATATAAAAGGAAATCAAATTATTGAAAATAAGGCCTGTGCCACAAGAACGATAAAGCAAAACTACAAAATGTTGAACGTTTCAAGTGTCCTTCATTAAAAAAATGTACAAGAATGCACACAATCAACTAATAAACACCACAGCTTGGTATGGTATTCTGAAGAAGTCTCTGAATAAGCAGAGACGAAAGCACTTAATTTGACTTTTATTTTTACAAAAAGTGTACTGAATAAAGCTTTTCTACGGACCCATCTTTATAGTGTACTTTTTGGAATCCCTAGCTCTGCTAAGTGCCTTTTGGTGTTTATTAAAAAAAAGTGAACCTGATCAATACATTAAGTTTAGTTTAAATGGTCTTTTCTCCTATACCTGCCAACTATCAGGCTTCTAAAGCAGCCATCATCCAGGCAGCAACAAGGATGCTTTGTACTCGATTGCATGAAGAGCATTTTTTTCATGTTTGAACATCACCCCATAGTGGTAATTCAAGCAATCACTTCACAAAGAGGGCCACCTACGCCCCAGGCTGCTCATACATGCTTCACATGTGCAGACAGGGACAACAATGACCAACCTCCTGACTCTGCTTCCTACTACAAGATGAGCTTACACTCTCAGGACGCTGTCATTGGAGCTGCAACGCAAGCCATGTTAGGGAAAAAAAAAAATCCAAAAAGATGGACACATTCATTCACCTTGCATGCAGTGTCACTAGTCCAAGTCTGTTTGCCCAGACTCAAATTATGGCTTTAGCCTTCTATGCCATCAACGCAAGCTTAAACATAGCAAGTTTAAAATAGCTAGATTTGCCTCTAATCTCCCCTACAAATCCCACTAATCTCCCCTACAAATCCCACCACTGCCTCACCCTTAAATTACAATGGCCTGAATTCCCTGCGTATCACACACAGTTCTTTATAATCCGACATCCTGTCCCTCCAATCTCTAATATTGCATCTCTATATAACACCCGACATCAACTTCATACATCTGACAAACATCTTGACATTTGCTGCTTCTTTTTTCGGCTGCTCACACAGCGATTCATCTGTTTCCATTTCTCCATGTCCTCTGCATCTTGCTCTGTCGCACCAACCACCTGCATGTACACACTCACCCAGTATTTAAACTCATCCACCTTTGCCACCTCTACTCCCTGCATCACCATTCCTCTATCCTCCCTCATTCTCTCTCACACACACACACACACACACACACACACACACACACTCCTGCTGACCTTCACTCCTCCTCTCTAGAGCATATCTCCACCTCTCCAGGGTCTCCTCCACCTGTTCCCTACTCTCACTACAAATCACAATGTCCTCTGCAAACATCATAGCTCACGGGAACTTTTCTTGGCTTCTTGATATTTACATACTGCCCAAAATAAAAAAATGTAAGTCCTTATATAAATACTCTGTAGCTCATACCTGGAACTCCCTTCCACTTAAAAAAAAGTACCCACCATGAGTTCCATTTCAAACTACAACTCAAACACTACCTTACGACTTGGCCCTGCCCTTGCCAAGCTCAGACCTGATCTCCAATTTCTTCCTAAATTCTACCCTTTTGATTTCTTTTAAGTTTCTATCTTTATCCGCCTTTCTTTCTTGCTCCAACACTTCAATTTACACTATATCTACAATCAGGTTCCTGTAAATATTCCTAATCCGGGTTGTATCAGATTATTTGAAACTTGTATATAAATATTTTGCCTTTGTTGATTTCATTTTAAGTAAATGTTTCTGGTCAGTATTACTGGAATTTTGTCTTTGTATTAAATTACTGTTTTTTTTTGGAATGTCTAATTGTAGATTTTCTCCTCTGGTCTCCAATGAAAATGGGCCTTTGGCTCAGTTGGACCAACCCGGTTAGCAAATGACAATAAAATACTCAAATTATATGGCAGGAATACTACAGTCTCATCGAAATTAGAGCGAGCAAGCATGCTGGACCCCCCCACACACAATTTACACCCTATAAAGATCAGCAGCATACAAAATAAGAAATGGGGGTGGGGGGTCAAAGTTAATACACCTATGGTATTTTTCCATAACATCTGCATTGCCTACTAAAACTAGATACTAATTCTATGCTAAATAGAGGTGCACATGGAAAAAAATGAATGTAAAATTACTTGAGGTAGAAAAAGGAAAACAAACTGGAATATGCAATGAATGAAAAACAAATGATGGCAATTATGGTTCATTATTACACAGATGTATAAACGCAGAAGACAAGGAAAAAATGTACAAACAAGGAAGGACATTACTTACTGGAAGAATCATGGTGGATATTATTTGATACACTACAAAGGAACACATTGCTAGGTACTGGCACAACAAATTCAAGGAACAAAGGCATCATCACAAACACGACATTCTGAACGAAGATAACAGCAACTTAGTAAATGGTTTATGATGCACGTCAAGAAGACGCAGAAAAGTTTTACTTAAGAGAAAAGATGTCTACAGCAATACATTCTTAATACAGGATAATAAATTGAGCACACAACACGCTTGCACTGTACTGCAGTGTCAATACTGGACAAAAAATCAAGCACACAGTATGGCAATATAACCCTCAATCTTCCGATCTTCCAGCTGTTTAGCCGATACCGACATGCACCAAAACCCTATATTAGGGAAGTAAGGCACCTGAAAAGTAGGAATCAGACTACCACAGAAAGATGTGGACTAAAGCAAAAACAAACTTTCTATGGTAGCCAAGCAAGCCTCTGCTGATGTAACAGCAAACACTACCTTTTTCAGTTCAGGTAATATGCATCCTAATACGTGGGTTTATTTTAGGATAAGGAACAATTTTTGATACGCCCATAAAACACTGCTAGCTTAAAATCAGGTGTGATAACATCACAGGCTACAAGATACAAGGCAAAACAAGCATGTTACCACCACATAACAGATTTTACTTTGCTACAAAATTAAAACAGTAAAGTTCAAAACGGATAAATACAATATACAAAATATATAAACAAAACACTGAACAAGTGAACCTGTGCACCTCAATTTGTCAATGTGGCCCTGAGCGAGATAATTAACCAGACCGTGCTCCAGGGACATCCCTGAAAAGGAACAGTTGTGTACAAGTGGGCTTACTACTCACGTAAGTGGTAAAATAAAAATTCACCACTACCTGGGAAATGCAGGGTTAAACAACGGAGCAACTCCAAAACAAAATGCATAAATGCAGCACATTTATCCTGCTAGTAACATCGGCTCAACACTTGTCCTTTTTAATAGACTAGCCTTGTAAACACTTTCAGAATTTCTAAATGCAACAAGACATCATAGGCAAGACTGATACTGACAAGTCCTGCATAGTTTTCCCCTACACAAGATGCTTTTACATTAAACAGACTGCTGCATTACTTGACAAATCCAAACACTACAATTTATTAGATTCAGGCAAACTAAAAATGAGCCACCCCCTACAAAGATAGCAGACGCACGCTTGCTGTGGGGGCTATAAATTTCAGCCAATCACTTCATAACTTCAATACTCATGATGTGCCCAAGAAGCATCTGCATACATGTGTGTGCGTGTGACCAATGGTGTTACATTTTCAAACAATTTCCAAATAAGACTTCTCTGTTTCTATCTTTGCTGCAAGATATGCACAAACAATGAAAATGCAGGAGAGGAACACGTGTAACAAGCCAACACACTGTGCATTTGATAAAGCTTTGAAGATGACAGCAAGTTAAAATATGTATTTTAAAAGTGTGGCTGAACTGCTGGCCAACTAATGAGGCAATTGTTTCCTTGACTCAGAAGGGAAAGAGGAGGAAGAGACTAATGGGGACAATATGCCTAAACGAATGACACCACAGGAAGACGGCCATTTCCCATCACTGTTGAGGACTGGCTGGTGAGCAAGCTTTCAGAGGAGGTTGGGGTCTCTCAGGGACAGAGAGATCCTAAAACTTTACCCAGCACACACAAAAAAAGGGAAACTTGATTTGGGGGGGGGGGGTTCTTAATAAAATGCACATGAAAATGGACTTCCATCCATTTACATGTTAAGTAAAACAATGACCTTCCGTCTCAGTAATAGCACCACATCAAATGAACCATTACTCTCATAAAATAAGCCATTTTTTGCCTGAAGAAAATTCCAGATAGACCTATTTGCCTCTAAACAAGACAGCTATATGCAACAAACTATGCATATAAACAAAGTTTTCAAAACCAAGTAACCAGTCAAAAATCACCAAGCTCCCATTTTGAAGAATGCAAATCACAACTGAAGATAAAAATTGTTTAATTTTCTGTGATAAACCAACTCCACTAAGAGAAAACATGCAAATCAGTAAAAACATGGACAACCCATCTTTCAGTCCGTTAATTAACTTTAATCTTATGAGCAAAGCACTACTGTACGTTACCGTATTCTATAATTTAATACACTATGGCATTTGAAATAAAGCAAAATAAACAGCCATGTTCCCCATATCAAGCCACACGTATCTGATTTTATTGATTTGTTTAACAAAATGTCTCTTAATTTGCTCCCCTTTTCACACCTTGTAAACAACCTACAAAAACCCTTTTTATGCCAATAGACATTCTCAGATAAACAACGTACAGAAGAAAACTGTACCCAGACTGGGGGAAAAAAAAAAAAAAACACACCCCAAGAGAGGCAAATGCACTTTACCTTACAGGAATAAAGTAAGATGTGAAGTCCGACCACTTCCTCAAATGCACATTCAGAACCAAGTTGTGTGTGCAGATACATGCAACAAAAAAAAAAAAAATTAGAAAGCCTCATCCTCTCCCCTGCAGCAGAAAATGTCAGTTAGCTTTCATTATTTGCAAGACTTGTAATAAGGTTACTGCAAAAACAGAACCCCAAGATTACACGGAGCAACGAGGAACTTGAAAGCTACACCAAATTCATGTAGGTGGCAGATTAGATCCTAAATGTAACCCTAGCTGCCTACACAGCATCTCCTAACAATACAGTGGCTACCAAAGTTGTTTACATTTTTTTTTAACTATGAAAGTCTGTACCAAATGGAATCCTAAGAAAAGGCTCTAATAAGCAATACAGCATTTCAAACTATAGGTAAAAAACTTGTTTTTATATACAATTCTTTATAAAAACGCCTCCATTTTCAAACTGTCACCATTTTCTTTAACATTTTTTACAGCTGTGCAATCTAGTAACAGTTAAATTTGGAGTGCACTCAAAAAGCCTCAAAGTAAAATCATGTACTCAATTGTGCGTCTTGGAGTTTGTGAAATGAGTTTATACCAATGAACCACATTCAAGCACATCACAAAAAAATAAGCTGGCTTCCTGGCTGCCTCAAAATAATGGCCATATTCATACTTGCAGAACTACAGAGTGGGTGATGGTAAAGGCACAATGATATTATAAATGCATAACCAAGAAAGTCCATTTTGCACCACACTAAACTGAACAGAAAAATTAGCTAACCGTTATTTTGTGAAACATTAAGGATCTGCACTTTTTACATTATACGTTTCCATTTATGCGTACTGTTGGCCTATATTCAGACGGCCACGGTGGTGCAGCGGTTAGCGCTGCTGCCACACAGCAAGAGGTTCTCTGGTTCGATTCTCGGCCGGGGTGCCTTCTGTACGGAGTCTGCATGTCCTCCTCCCTGTGGGTTTCCTCCGGTTGCTCCGGTTTCCTCCCACATCCCAAAGACTGCAGGATTGGACACTCTAAACTGGCCCTAGGTGTGTGCGTATTTGTGACTTCTGTGGAAGGTTGGGTGCCAGACTGGCAACTCAACACCGTAAAATTCCACTGCCAATCATGAGCGGACAGATCTGCTGTGGCGACCCCTGACCAGGAAAAGCCGAAAGAAGTTGGCCTATATTTCGGGCTGAAAACTTACTTTAATCCCTTGAATAAAAATGTTGAAGTTCCATCATCTGCACTTAATTCAAATACTTAGTGTTGATTTAAGTTTGTATAATCAGATGGGAAACAGCAAGACGCCTGGAAATCACAAAACACCTGCAATTTGTCAACATGTGTTAAAACCACACCCTACAATTAAACCGTACAACTACACAAGGCAACAGGAACAAGAAAGAATGTTCAGGTGATAAAAAAAAAAAAAAAGTGAATATACTCGCCTTCCTGAATGTAAGGGTGTAAATTTCTTAGTTATATTGCCCGGAAAAATCTTATAAAATATCCACATCCGAGAGGCATGTTCTTGATCAGCGATAAAATCTTCTACATTTCACTTAGTGGAAATGAGAACAGTTCTTGAACTCGTAACAGTTATAACAACTTATGTACTAGGGACTGAATCAGTTCCTCACTTAGAAAAGGTAGATCAGGTCCCTTATCTATACTAGAAGCCCTGCTTATTATATTAGCCAGTATAATTACTACTAAACTTCTCATGCTCTAATAAACTTATAATCCCACACCGGTCTGTTCGACAAACCAGTTCCATGCTAAACAGGCAAACACTGAGATTCTACTCTGAACTTCAGTATCAATAACAAACTTCAAATTGGGAAACTATGCATTTCTACCTTGAAATTTCTCTACCCTGTTTTCCACAACCTTTCACATCACATCCCTTTTATCAAGCACAAACAATAGTGACACTTAACCTCCCTTAACAATAATCATTCCTCTTCCTACATACACAACCTTCTTCTCCCTTGGGTTATCTAATATTCTGTTTCAACCTCTACCACATCCAGTGTGTGATCCAACCACTTTGTGCTGGCAGCTCTGCCAATTTCCTTGGCGTCACCTCAACTGTCTTTTTACCATGCTCATCATGCACACCACTGTATAACCACTTCACTAACATTTTTTGATTAATACCTTTTCCCTCAAACCTCACTCTATATAAAAAAAAAAAAAATCTATCCTTTAACTGGATTAGTTGCACTAGGCTTTGCTTGAACCACTGTTCTACTTATGACCACAAAATATCCATTGAAATGTAGTGCTATCTTCTACCACTAAACAAGTATAGTGCTTCCAGAAACAAAATAGTGTAAGAAACTCTGTGTGGAAGATTTCCATTGTATAATAATCAGATCATGGTAATAAGAAGCAGCAAACACTCATCGTACATTTATTTTATTTATTTATTTGCAGTTGGTTTACCAGGATAGTCCACTGGGCCAAGATGAACCCGTTTTCAATGGAGTCCTGGGGAGAAAAGCTCCAGAAACAGGGTTACATATTTTTTTAGAGATGTACTACAATATTTACAAAATTATACGGTTAGAGCATCATACTGGTGCATTACAAATGATACAAACTAGAAAAACACACACATATATATATATATATATATATATATATATATTTTTTTTAAATATACAGAATTACTAAGTATTCAAAAGTAATCCAAGCAATGCAGGCAGTCTGTTTCCAGTCAAAAATCCTTTAAGTACGCATTTTAAGTACTTAAATGATTTTCGACTGGGAACAGACTGCCTACCTTGCTTGATTATTTGTATATATATATATATATATATATTTATATATATATATATATATATATATATATATATATATATATATATATATATATATATATATATATATATATATATATACATATACATACACACAAAATTTGAAATACAGAATTACCAAGTATTTGAACATACACACATTATATATATATATATATATATATATATATATATATATATATATATATATATATATATATATATATATATACATATATATTTTAAAATATATAATTTGAAATATTATGCAGAATTACCAAGTACTCGAAAGTAATCCAGGCAAGGTAGGCAGTCTGTTCCCAGTCGAAAATCCTTCAAGTACGCAGATTAACTAGATATATATGGATTGAAAATCTTCCACACAAATATCGTACACTTTTGTGTTATATTTGCATTCATTCCACTTTTTTGAACCTACTGTACATGCACTGTATTTGGAGCTTTTTCCCCCAAGGCCTCCATTTAAAGGAGCAACTTCTGTCCAGATGGACAGTCCGGATAAATGCTAAAAAGAACACATTATCAAAGATAATCACCATGTTTGTGTTAGATATTTGTGTGTTGATTGGATCTATTCTTGGGAGGCACCTACCAAGGCAAGCACATGGAAAGACTCCATAGGCTCTTAATTAAAAAGTTAAGATACAAGAGCTACCATGAGAGGGGAAGCAATGTTCCCTTATTCAGCGTATTACAAGTTCCTTAGGTGTGACCTGTACTTTGCCTTTTGGGCCATAAGAGATCCTGTAGTCCAGCACATCCCCACAAATCAGTCTCATACTATAACAGAAAATCAAAACCTGCTTCAGCACATAAAACACCGAAGTGACAGACTTGTCACCCAGCACAAACCATTTTTCTGAAGCAAACCCCCACTATATGGTTCACGTATACTTCTGTGCAATCCACCTAACAAAACTTAAATTCGTGTTTCACTACTATTTTCTTTTGCTGTAACATAGCATTTCCTTTTGCTGTAATTTTCTACTATTGTAAATCTGTGTTCTGCTTTAATTGCATCATTCGTTGTACTGGGGTTGTTCTCAGCACTTAAATGAAAGTCCTGTTTCTTTATTAAATGCACTTCTGTATGTGGCCTACAGCATGACTGAAAAGGTACTTTGGACCAGTTTACCTACTCTGTTAACAGAGAGAATGTAAAATAAATATAAACTACTTGGCTGTGCACAAGAGTCTTGTCTGAAAAGGGACCAAAGGCAACTCCACCCACCAAGTAAAATACACAAATGAAGCAGTGCAGACATGGACCAATGCCTAAAATGGCTCCTGCAGTGAACACTACTTTCCAGCTAAACGTCTATTACATGCAGTTAAAAGATATTTGCTACTTAAATTTTTTTCTGTCATGGGTGGCATTTTAAACTATGGAGCTACATTCTGTAATGTACAACATTAATAAAAAATAACTTACTGTTGCCAAACTTTAGACATGCTACTTCACAATTTAAATATTTACAATACTGGCAGCAGCACCAGTGAGCAAAAACTAACGCCTCAATGTTTACGCAGATGAATCCCAAGAATGACAGGGGGGAATGCATCTCCCCAGCACAAATCAAAGTGACTACTCAAATGTGACTCGAGTTTTGCATTAACCCGAAAACTGATGCCTTGCTTACACCCAATGCTCAGTTGTCTACATCACTGTCCACCGTCCCTTTATATGCATAAATTCAACGGCTTTCAATGCCTTGCTCACACGCACCAATTACACAACAGAAGTGCTAAGTTCAGCAATGGTTTGCCGAATTCAAATGCATTTAATTAAAATTGTGATGAAAGGTCCACTGAAACGTCCCTTGATTAAATGACATTTTTTCTGTAAAAGCTGACAAGGCCTTTAAAAAATCCTGCGTTCCATTTCATGTAGTCGTTTAAGTTTGACTATACAGCCGAACCTGCAACTGTGAAACATAACTCTGCTTGCAGTTACACAATCCAATAATAATTATAAAACATACCCCTTACAATGTCTGCATCTATTAACCTCTGCTAACTAGTGGTTCGAGTTAATACAGAAAACACATTCCAAACCTCTACAGTATCTGTTTCTGATAACTGTTTCGAGAGCACCCCCCCCCCGAAAAAGGCACTATCCAATAAGCCCTATGCACCTATCAAATAAATACAAAAAAAAATCATAAACACACATTGTGAAAGAATATCATGAACTGTATTGGCAATGGAAGGGGGGTGTTCATTTTATTAGTTAACACTTTGTAGAATAAATGCCCAAGTTATGCAAACCAGCGCAAAATAGAGACAAATACAAACTCCTTCAAAAAAACATGGGACAAATGTACGACGCACCAAACCTACGTGCGTAGTTAACGAAGTTTTGCTTATTAACAGTTCACGGCGAATCACAATAAAACTAAAATACGAGGAAAATGTGAAACATCCGTGACAAATGTAGAAATTTTTTTTCGTAAAACTAAGATTACAGAAAACTAAATCCATCTAACCGCCTTACAAATTTTTTCGCTTAAAAAATGTCATGACAGCAAGGGAAGACCAAGATAATTTGGGCCCAAATGTACCCCACCCACCTCCTTAAAATGGCAACAAAAATAAGGACATCTAGACTGTCCCCCATTGTCTGTAATGCAACTCTATACCTTGCCAGCACACACTCATCTACCTTACCGGTGGCAAAGGTGATAAAGTAGCTGAAACAGCCACCTGAATTGAGCAGTTTTTCATAACCGCAGAATAGTACAATAGGTGAAACGAGATCTGTGAAACCCTGCCATTCCATAATGTAATATGAGCAAGAAGCATTTGGTAAATAAGACCCAAAAACGTGCTCAATAAACATCAACCTTTTTTCACAATAACATTTTAATATTTTTTTCTGCACAATAACTACTCAGAGTTTTAATAGCCAGCATTTTTTAACCTACAAATTGTACGCGTTGCGCAACGTTATTGTACGATTGTTACGACTACAGTGCTGTACACTACAGCTAGCTTTCATTAAAAAAAAGCAGACGTCTCGACTGGATATCCTGTTCTTTAAGATAAAGCCTTGCTCTTTTCTCAATGTAGGTCTTAATCGGTGCTTGCACAACGCTCTGTGAATGGGCAGCCAGGTATTTTATGAATGGAACCGGTCACGTGACCGCAGCACCTCCCCAACCTGCTGCTCTGTCAACAAGCAGGGATTGGGGCTCCCCATACACCGGGCTAAACTCATTCAAAAAGGTTTGCCGATTTCTAAATCTGGGTATCACCCAGTCAAACCACTCGATGTCAGTACTCTACCAGAGGCCCGGAAAACTAACAATCATCCAAACTAACTGTTTTACAGAAAATTTATGAATGGAGACAGATATGCAAATGAGGTGATTCAGAAAAAAATGGCGGCTTATACTTCTAGAGTCGAGACTGTCCTGCCACTGCAGATAGACAGCTTTCAACACCCCTCCCCCGACCATAGAGAAAATTTTGGCCATTTAAAAAAATAGTAGATTACTGTCTTGCATTCAAACATGTATATAAACGTCGAAGAACAAAAGTCAAACATGTGAAGGAATGTGTTTAAAGGAATTTATGCCAGTTACATAAAATCTATAAAACAATAGAGGCAAATACTGAGGAAGACTGGCCTGGGAACCATCCTCGTATTTTACCCACGTAAAAAAAAATCAGAAATATCTATTAACCACAGCCATATGTACCCAGCTCCCAATAACATTATACAGAAATCTGTGATTCTGGCACACGGAGGTATTTAAGAAAATTACAGCCTGCAACTTTTGCCATGGAAACAAAGCAGCACAAGCAGACAGGCGAAATGTCGGCTAACACAAAACAGAACTGAACAAACATCCCGATATTGTGTGTTGGTGTTAATGACCTTGTCTTTAACTCCAGTTTCATGCAATGAACTGAAGGGTGAGAGTTGGAGAATGGGCACATCTACAGACACCCACCTGAAAGTGTGAACAGGCCGAAAAATGCACTGCAATATGTTCACTGATTTCCAAACAGGCTGCACCCATACATAACACACCCCAAATACTTACCCCTTCCCTAATCCAGCAGATATAGCACAAAAAGTGCCAAGATAAGACACTTCCCAGCATCAAGCCATGAACAAGAACTGCAGAACGTGGGCCTGGACGAAAGTTACTGAAACTGGTTCAGCCCCCCCAACACACACGCCACAGGAATATACAACAAACCAATGTATGCGGGACACAGCCTGGATGATACCCCCCCCCCCAAAAAAAAACCCTTTCCTTCCATACAGAAGTTATTATACAACAGACTTAATTAAAATATATATACATATATATATGCCCTTACTCGCTGGAAGAATTCGCCGTCTCCTCGCTCATCTTTTCTCACCGGGATCCAACTTGCAGCAGCAGCAGCGACGCAGCCACGGTGAGGCAATCCACCGAAAACATCACCATCTTTCCAGCTCCCTCCTGCCGTGGTCCCCACTAGTGAAGCGGTTGGGAGAGTTTCTGCAGAACGGATCCACTGTTCCTTGCAAGATCCGGGGGCTTAGCTCTGGGGAAAGTTGGCTGCGCGTTACAAAAACGATCCAGAGCAAGAGGCGGCGACAGGAGGGCGATTTAAAGAGAGGCCGGAGGGGATCGGAATCCGCAGAGGTGTCCCCCTACAGCAACAGCACTCCTGTACAACAGCCACATCCTCCTCCACAGTACATGCAATCTCTTCCCGGATACTGTCCGCTCAGCCTTTCAGAAGCACAGTTCCCATACAGAGTATCCCCCCCACCAATAAATGAAAACAAGAAGCGCGTCTTTTTATTAATTAAACAATCCGTGAAGAAAACTCAGCATACAGTCATTTACAAAATAGATGTACGTCTGGATTTATTCAAGAGCCTGTTACACGGTGAAAGCATCTGTAAGGGACTACAAAGAAGCCAAAAATCAGGGAAAACTTAAGCGAAATGAGCACCATCGGGTTCGAGTCTCTCTATCACATATAACTCCATTTTTTTTCCGAATTGACACGGCTCACACTGGAAAACTGGGCGGAAGAACTGACCTCCGTTCTCTACCCAGATTCTTCCGCCAAAGCATTCCTCACAAATGCAGAGAGGAAAGGATGATTCAAGGAAATGCGCAGTGGAAAAAAGGGAGGCGGGTGGAGACACGGGGCGCTTACTTGTCGTGTAGGCCAAACTCTCCGAGTGGCTGATAAGAGTGGGCGAAAACCTCGCGGATATGACCTTAGCTAAGTTGTGCGAAAGTAGTTCCCACACTTCCCAAGTAGTTTCTTCCTCAGGCGGACTGTGACTGTATGTGTGCGCGCGTGTGAGTGGTGCGCATTGATCTGCTGAAGTACAGCATGCATTCGTGGGAGAGTTGGAGGCAGGATCTGCAAGTAGAAAGAGAAGGGTGGGAAGGGAATTGCATTACATTACATTACACTGTGCTGCATTGTTGAACTGCACACAAGGTCTCCGAGCCATTACTGGCGAATGTAGTAGTACTGTAAACTTGGGGTTTGCATTCCAACTGTTTAATATTTTCTTTTGATTTGTATTTCCTTGCGGGCTAATACAACAAATTATTAGGAGGAATGAATGGGAGGGGGTATCGACATGTCGTCAGCAGTACTGCATATACACCACTGTTGCAACTACATCCCCTGTGGAAACAGTAAATTCAGAGATATATTGCTACTTTAATAATGTGTGATATCGCTACACTGTATGCATTACTTTCAGAAGGCATTTTTTTGCTACATAGCTCATCTTTCGTCAGAATCTCTATAATGTTGTAGCTTGCAGATAGAGGCTCAACGCAGAACTGCAGGTCAGGTTCAGAACAAGCGTTGATCCCGATTTAATAGAACGACATGAAACAATTATGACATCTGATCTGTGTGTCTTCTTTTACTACACTTTGTATCATATTTCATTAGATTGTTGTTACATGGTTTGTGTTGTTTCTTGATGTTAGGCTCCTGTCTTCCAAAAGAGAATGAGACTAATTTTTTTCTAACCACCTGTTAAGCCAGATACAGAAACGACAAGTATTTTACAATGAGCAGATATGTGCGGTCTACTGCCTCTTTCTTCAGGGTAGTCCTTTCAGTAAAAAATAATAACATACCCACCATTAAATAAATAAAAATCTGACACTGGCACGAGTAAATATATGCATATACATGTGTGTATACACGTGTTTATATGTATTTATATAATATACGCATGTATACGCGTTTATATATACATATATGCATACATACATATATGGATATATTCCACAAACTACTCCAGTTCCACACATTGACTCCCTTTGCAGCTAGACTTCATGACAAAAACTCTCATATAAACTGTGACACTACTCGCAATGCACACCAACTCTCATATCCATAGAACCAAACTCCACAGCACTGCGTGTGCTTTGTTAAGCACTTACTCCTTGGCATGCTTTCCACATCAACACTAAGGAATTCGCCAGTTATTCCAAATTCAGAATGCAACTCAAAAAGCACTTGTTCATCCAAGCCAAATGCTCCTGATTCAACACAGGACATATTACCTAATCTGTCTTCTTTTGGAGTCTCTTCTCTGTTAAGATTCATGAAGAGTGACTCACTTTAGAAACTAATGTAATATATTGTACATTACACTGTCCTTGATTGTACATTGCACTGTGCTTGTTCACTGAAATGTATATACACACTTTCCATGTAATTAGTCTGAACTATTCCGTTATTGCTTACTTTTTAAAATATTTTTTGTTTGTGAAATGTTTTGCATTTCACGTGAAATTGGTCAATATAGATCAGTACACTACCCTGGTAGACAAACACAAACATATAACTTCACTGTTATATGTGTTTTGATAGTGCATGTAATCAGGTTAGTGAATTTCATGTCATAATGTAGAGTAAATAAAATTTTAGAACCTTTGATTACTTGTAGTAGATACTAGTTTCTGTTCTTGAATTATCACTTATTGGATTTAGTTTGTAAATCTGACCTGGCTTCCTCTGCACTGAGTGTTTTTATCTTGACCGCAATAATATTTTCTATTAGACACCTTGGAATGTGCTTCTCAAATAATGTAAGAATTCTAACTTAATAATTTGATTATAGTCAGTGTCAGGGATGAGATCAATGGGGGCCAGGATATGTGTATTGATGTCTATATTTATGAAGAATAAATTTAAGATATTTGCGTTTGTTTAGATTTTTATGATCACTGTGTTAAAAGGTAGTACATTAGTGTAATGATTTGGCTTGACTCACATCTTGTTTTGAACAAAATTAAAGTTACTGATAATGACTGTATAGCTATCATTCAGATTACTGTAAATACAATCAGAAGGTATAATACGTTTTTATTGCTATGTGTGTTAGGAGGTCTCTTTATCAGGAGTAACTTTTAAATCTACACATAGGTCTGTCACTTGGCATTTTTTTCTTTTTGTTTTCTTCAGCTATTTCTTCCTTCTCAAAATAAATCAGCAAATAAATAAAATAAAGAAAGAGGGCAATATCCATTCTTGTCTTAAATCAGCAATGACCGTTTACCCCTTGATTTCAGGGCCATTCTTCTCTATTACTATTATAACTTCTGATACCAATGTGGCATTGTAATATTTTGCTTTTCCCTATAAAAAGATGAAGATTCGTTATTTTTACTGTATTCCTCTATGTTTGTTAGGATATAAACTAATTAATTTTGCCCCTGAATGAGCATCGTTTATCAGAAAATGTGTCTACCTGGCAGTAGAACTAACCTCACTGAGGTGAGAAAATATTTCAATGTAAGCATTACATACCATCATACATCTGAACTGTCCAGATTTTTGCTTATATTTTTGGTCTCTTCCTTATAAAATCTACATTTCTCAAGCAAATTATTGAGGATTGCAGTCATTAACTAATACGAAATAATTACAGATATTTGAGTTTCAGACTTCATATCCCTCAGAAAATACACAATAATGCAAAACCTGGTATTCTAGCAACTTTCTACATTTATAGGAACAATACCTAAAATCTGTACCTATTTAGGAAATTTGTCCCCCCATTATTTCTGGCTTTGTCCAGATTTCTTGCAGTGAGAGGTTGAAAGGTATGTACCATGCAAATCAATTTATCTACTTTTTACCATCAATAAAAGCAAAACATAAATGAGGGATTTGCCTTATACTGCCTTTTCTTTAAGCGGGAGATCAGCCCATTCTGCTGTCTCTTGCTACATCTGTTGGCATCACCGACGCCAGTATGTATTATAACTAATAAAAAATCCAATGCAGCTCCAAGGTAATAGCCAGCCAGAAACTCCAGCACAATCCAGTAAGCACAACTTTTTTAATCGAATGGTAAAAAACAGCGTAACAAATAGAAAGTTACCACTTAGCGCTTTCACCTAGAAACAAGCCAGGCATCATCAGAGTGGTAAAAAGTGATTAATGAACCAACATTTATAAATAAATTCAAACAGTCCCGCCCTTATTAACCAACCTATCAGTAAAAAGTTACTGAGAGAATTGTATTAGAAAGAAGAGAATGCGAACAGAAAACAAAAAATAAACATAAAAAATTTTAAAACATTGATGTGGAAATGTTAAAATGTTAAAGTGTTCTTATAGTTACAAAACAAAATAACCTTTGTTTAAAAACAAACATAATAATAACTCAAATTTTGCTTATAAATTACATAAAATATCAAAAAGAAATAAAGTAAATGTAATGAAAATACAATACAATTAAGAGAACATGCAATAAAAAATCTAGTAAAAAATATATATAATAATGATAATAGGTAAACCACTATGAAAATATATTTATGTGTGTGCGAGTTTGTAACACTCATATAAAAAGAGACCTGTATTTTAAAATACTAGCCATAGAAATATTCTCGTTAATACCTGGAGGTCTGGATGCATTTAGTCTCAATTGCCACATTGTCTCCCTCATCTCTAATAAAGTCTTAAAATCTCCCCCTCTATCATTGTCAGGTGTCCCAATATGAACTTCTTAAAATTGGTGCAAGTCAAACTATGTAAATATAAAGCGTTGGTGGTCTTTTTGTTCTTGATGTCCCTAACGTGTTCAAGGATTCTTAACCTTAATTTTCTAATAGTCTTCCCGACATAAAAACTGGGACAACTTAAGCAGGTGGCAATATAAATGACCCTCTTAGTGTTACAGTTACAATGACCAAGACATTTAATGGTTTTGTAAAAATTTTGAACTGTCACATAAGGGCCATTGTTGACAAATTTGCATAGACTACAGGAACCACATTTATTCATGTTGGAAGTCTTATAGGGTCCGTTATTGGCGTTGTCCCTTTCCAACAGCTCCTTCAAATTCAACCCCCTACTGTATGTAATAAGAGGTGTGTTCCCAATAATCAGAGTGGTTTCCTTATCTATAGTGTAACGCCATGTTTCTCTTAAGATATTAACTATTGTGTCTGAATGGCCATTAAATGGCAGAATCATGGCTCTCTTGTGTTTCTCATGAACAGAAGTGAAACTAAAGTTACTCTGATCATGGTTCTCCTTGTATAGACCTCCCTGAAGTATCGGCTTGAATGTTAAGTGTCTTTTAACATCCACCTCATTTCTGATCCTGTTTAAAAAATCTAAAGGGTACCCTCTTTGTATAAACATATCCACTAAAACCTTAATTTCCGTTACGAATTTGTCATCCTCACTTATCAATCTAGACAATCTTACCATCTGGCCCTTGACAACATTTCTTTTTTGAAAAAGTGGGTGACAACTCTGAAAATGTAAAAAATTGTTTGAATAAGTTTCTTTACGAAAAATGTTAGATTCTATGGTTAGTTCCCCTTGATTTTCTTTAGGGTACAATAAAATGTCCAAATAGTTACAGGTGTGACCATGTACCTTAAAGGTAAATTTCAAAAAATTTGTGGTGTTATTAAGGTGTTCAATAAAAGTGTGAATCATTTCAGTTGGCCCCCTCCAAAAAATCAGTATATCGTCCAAATATCCGAGGTATAATGCCACGTACTGCATAAATGATGATGAAAAAACTTTATCTAATTCCCATTGTGCCAGAACTAAATTAGCATAAATTGGCACACATTTTGCCCCCATGGCAACACCTGTAACTTGTTTGTACAATTCACCTTCAAAAGCCAGAAAGTTGTTAGATAAAATAAGGTCCATAAGATCAACAAGAAGTGCTCTTTTGACAGTGTGAAAACCATCTCTACTGTCTAGGCAGGTTTTAAATAAATCCAAACCTTCTGACTGTGGTATCACAGAAAACAGGTTAATGACATCAATAGTAACCATAGTAAATGGCTCAGCAAAGTGTTGTTGTCTAATAACATCTAAGCAGTGCCAAGAGTCACGCAAAATGTGTGGAAAGTGCTTAACAATGTTTTTACAATAAAAGTCCACATAAGAGGCCAAAGTTTCAGTTTTAGAACCTTTGGCCTATACAATTGGACGAAAGGGTGGGTTGTTTTGATTCTTATGAATTTTTGGTATACCAAAAATGGAGGGGGTCACCGGAAAATCTACCTGCAAGTAGTGATGTTCCTCATGGTCAATAACCCCGTCCATAAGCCATTCATATAGAAGCCAGTCTATTTTAGAGTATGCCATATGCATCTCATTGCGTGATACCCTGATATAGGTGCTGGCATCATTCAATAGACTGGACATTCTATTGGAGTAATCAGTAGTTAACAGGGAGACAATGTGGCAATTGAGACTAAATGCATCCAGACCTCCAGGTATTGATGAGAATATTTCTATGGCTAGTATTTTAAAATACAGGTCTCTTTTTATATGAGTGTTACAAACTCGCACACACATAAATATATTTTCATAGTGGTTTACCTATTATCATTATTATATATATTTTTTACTATATTTTTTATTGCATGTTCTCTTAATTGTATTGTATTTTCATTACATTTACTTTATTTCTTTTTGATATTTTATGTAATTTATAAGCAAAATTTGAGTTATTATTATGTTTGTTTTTAACAAAGGTTATTTTGTTTTGTAACTATAAGAAAACTTTAACATTTCCACACCAATGTTTTAAAATTTTTTATGTTTATTTTTTGTTTTCTGTTCACATTCTCTTCTTTCTAATACAATTCTCTCAGTAACTTTTTACTGATAGGTTGGTTAATAAGGGTGGGACTGTTTGAATTTATTTATAAATGTTGGTTCATTAATCACTTTTTACCACTCTGATGATGCCTGGCTTGTTTCTAGGTGAAAGCGCTAAGTGGTAACTTTCTGTTTGTTGCGCTGTTTTTTACCATTCAGTTAAAAAGTTGTGCTTACTGGATTGTGCTGGAGTTTCTGGCTGGCTATTACCTTGGAGCTGCATTGGATTTTTTATTGGTTTAATTCATTGTTGGCTTCTGGTGTTCTTTGCCGACAGCTCACGGGTTTTTTGCTTGCCACTGCACCGGCGCTATGGAACAGTTAATGGTTCAATATTTCCAGATTACCAATCAACTCATTAACCTTTTTTGTGAGAAAGGTTTGGATGTTACGGTTTCTACGCCTGACAACCGGGTGCAAGAACCATTACTCACCGATTCTCAAGCTGAGCTTTACACGCTACACACTCCGCCAGCTTCTATTGAGCAGAGAGCACCTACGAATGTGGCAAACACTACTTCTTCGAATTTGGGCGCTAACAGACTCTCTAATGTGACTAATTCCTTGTCAAACAATCGCAATATTAGTAATGACGGACTGGATGCTTTCTTAAATCCTCTGGTTACGGACTGGCAAGTTGGAGCGAGGCACGTTACTGGACCAGGTACTTTTAAATCACAGGTATCTAACTTTGAAGCTAAACTTAAAAAGTTTAAATCATTACAGATGGACAACGCCTTTTTGGCAAGGTCCATTGAGTTGAAACAAGTGCCGAAAGGTTTGAGAATGTTTAAATTGCCTAATGGTTTTCATGCTGGGACTGAGGGATTTAATGTACTGCTTGACTTTTTTGACCGGATGGGTCTAGAACTGATGAATATTATTATTTGCAACAACAACAAATTATTAGAATCTTTAAAGAACGAATTGGGGCAAATGAATAACAACATTACCAAGGATTTGCTGTTTGAATCTAACAAACAACAATACGACAATGTGTTACATAAAATTGACAATTTTGTGAGCAAGGGGTTAGATTTCAAATCCCTTAAGCTCAACAGGGACAGTCAAGATTATGCAAACCACAGGGCATATTCTCACTTCAGAGAATTTAAGAGAGTACATAGCTTTAAAACCCCTGGTGGAGGTGGCCCTTCATTTGTACCTGTTCAAATTGACAGTTATCATGGACAAGACCAAGGGGCCAACGGGCACACACCCGACGATTTTGGGACTGACACTGATGTTTTTGATTACAATGGGGATTTTTTAGACCCTCCCCCACTGAGGCATTCAGAACGTATTCGAGAACGCAACCAACTCCCAAGAGGGCAACCGTCATGGAGAGATCAGCCGCCAAAATTGTACAACAACAGGAAGAGGTGGTCCCATTCCAACTACAGACCTTAGTTGAAACATCAGGTTTTGGGAACAATTTTTTGGACACTAGTACAGGGAATGATTTGAGTTACTGTACACTTGAACATTTTCTAGACAATAGTTCTAACTTTAACAATGTTTCTATTTGTGATAGTTCCAGTTCTGACAATGAACTGATTTGTAACAAGGTGACAATTAACAACTTATGTTTTTATAACTTTACTGAGTTGGTGTTGACAGACAACCATTTGTCATTGTTTGGAAAAGGGTTCACTTTTGTACCCAAGTTTAGGAATGAAACAGCTAGACTCTTGATTAACCTTAGGTTGTACACAAGACAGTTGAATCTGCAAATGTATTTTTCTAAGAACCACAATCTGTTGAACGAACAAGTAATTGGGCTTAAAAGAAAATGCACCTTTATTTCCCTGGCTCACCCATGTGTACACACCCTTGAATCTATGTGTGAGGCTCAGATTAGAAGGTTAAACAAATTGGATGACCACCTACCAGAAAACATGACCACTGGGGAGCAGTTCTGTTTACGTGAAATGACATCTTCTAACCAGTTTAGAGTTATGAAACCAGACAAGGGTGGGGGTGTGGTTATTATGTTAAGTACTGATTACTCCAATAGAATGTCCAGTCTATTGAATGATGCCAGCACCTATATCAGGGTATCACGCAATGAGATGCATATGGCATACTCTAAAATAGACTGGCTTCTATATGAATGGCTTATGTACGGGGTTATTGACCATGAGGAACATCACTACTTGCAGGTAGATTTTCTGGTGACCCCCTCCATTTTTGGTATACCAAAAATTCATAAGAATCAAAACAACCCACCCTTTCATCCAATTGTATCGGCCAAAGGTTCTAAAACTGAAACTTTGGCCTCTTATGTGGACTTTTATTGTAAAAACATTGTTAAGCACTCTCCACACATTTTGCGTGACTCTTGGCACTGCTTAGATGTTATTAGACAACAACACTTTGCTGAGCCATTTACTATGGTTACTATTGATGTCATTAACCTGTTTTCTGTGATACCACAGTCAGAAGGCTTGGATTTATTTAAAACCTGCCTAGACAGTAGAGATGGTTTTCACACTGTCAAAAGAGCACTTCTTGTTGATCTTATGGACCTTATTTTATCTAACAACTTTCTGGCTTTTGAAGGTGAATTGTACAAACAAGTTACGGGTGTTGCCATGGGGGCAAAATGTGCGCCAATTTACGCTAATTTAGTTCTGGCACAATGGGAATTAGATAAAGTTTTTTTCATCATCATTTATGCAGTACGTGGCATTATACCTCCGATATTTGGACGATATACTGATTTTTTGGAGGGGGCCAACTGAAATGATTCACACTTTTATTGAACACCTTAATAACACCACAAATTTTTTGAAATTTACCTTTAAGGTACATGGTCACACCTGTAACTATTTGGACATTTTATTGTACCCTAAAGAAAAACAAGGGGAACTAACCATAGAATCTAACATTTTTCGTAAAGAAACTTATTCAAACAATTTTTTACATTTTCAGAGTTGTCACCCACTTTTTCAAAAAAGAAATGTTGTCAAGGGCCAGATGGTAAGATCGTCTAGATTGATAAGTGAGGATGACAAATTCATAACGGAAATTAAGGTTTTAGTGGATATGTTTATACAAAGAGGGTACCCTTTAGATCTTTTAAACAGGATCAGAAATGAGGTGGATGTTAAAAGACACTTAACATTCAAGCCGATACTGCAGGGAGGTCTATACAAGGAGAACCATGATCAGAGTAACTTTAGTTTCACTTCTGTTCATGAGAAACACAAGAGAGCCATGATTCTGCCATTTAATGGCCATTCAGACACAATAGTTAATATCTTAAGAGAAACATGGCGTTACACTATAGATAAGGAAACCACTTTGATTATTGGGAACACACCTCTTATTACATACAGTAGGGGGTTGAATTTGAAGGAGCTGTTGGAAAGGGACAACTCCAATAACAGACCCTATAAGACTTCCAACATGAATAAATGTTGTTCCTGTAGTCTATGCAAATTTATCAACAATGGCCCTTATGTGACAGTTCAAAATTTTTACAAAACCATTAAATGTCCTGGTCATTGTAACTGTAACACTAAGAGGGTCATTTATATTGCCACCTGCTTAAGTTGTCCCAGTTTTTATGTCAGGAAGACTATTAGAAAATTAAGGTTAAGAATCCTTGAACACGTTAGGGACATCAAGAACAAAAAGACCACCAACGCTTTATATTTACATAGTTTGACTTGCACCAATTTTAAGAAGTTCATATTCTTTATTGTGGACAGGACACCTGACAACGATAGAGGGGGCGATTTTAAGACTTTATTTGAGATGAGGGAGACAATGTGGCAATTGAGACTAAATGCATCCAGACCTCCAGGTATTAACGAGAATATTTCTATGGCTAGTATTTTAAAATACAGGTCTCTTTTTATATGAGTGTTACAAACTCGCACACACATAAATATATTTTCATAGTGGTTTACCTATTATCATTATTATATATATTTTTTACTAGATTTTTTATTGCATGTTCTCTTAATTGTATTGTATTTTCATTACATTTACTTTATTTCTTTTTGATATTTTATGTAATTTATAAGCAAAATTTGGGTTATTATTATGTTTGTTTTTAACAAAGGTTATTTTGTTTTGTAACTATAAGAACACTTTAACATTTTAACATTTCCACATCAATGTTTTAAAATTTTTTATGTTTATTTTTTGTTTTCTGTTCGCATTCTCTTCTTTCTAATACAATTCTCTCAGTAACTTTTTACTGATAGGTTGGTTAATAAGGGCGGGACTGTTTGAATTTATTTATAAATGTTGGTTCATTAATCACTTTTTACCACTCTGATGATGCCTGGCTTGTTTCTAGGTGAAAGCGCTAAGTGGTAACTTTCTGTTTGTTACGCTGTTTTTTACCATTCGATTAAAAAAGTTGTGCTTACTGGATTGTGCTGGAGTTTCTGGCTGGCTATTACCTTGGAGCTGCATTGGATTTTTTATTGGTTTAATTCATTGTTGGCTTCATGTATTATAACTATTTTTTTTTTACTTTGAGGCTGTTAAACTTAATTGATTCTAGGTTTTCCTTGTGACTTTAATTCTAGTATCAGGAAAACACATTGCTGTTGCATCATTGGTTAAGCAGGTGTTATTAAAGTTTAACATTGGCTATCATATGTTTAGGCATCATTTCCTTGCCTTTTTATACTCTCATCTATGGTAGCTTGAGTATATATATTTTTGTTTTATTTCTGTCAGATATCTGTTCTCACTGCCATTTGCTTGCTCATCCATATCTGAAATTCTGCTGCTGACACTCGTTCTTTTTACCATGGGTCTTTTAACTCCCCTTAAATTCTTACCTTTTTTAAACAATGAAAAGGTTTTGAATTGTTCACTTTCGTACATTGTTACATAGTCTCATACATTTTTATTTCTTTTCTTCATGGTCTGACTGTGTGGGGCGGCCACGGTGGTGCAGTGGTTAGTACTGTCGCCTCACAGCAAGAGGTTCTCCGGTTCGATCCTCGGCTGGGGTGCCTTCTGTGTGGAGTCTGCATGTCCTCCCTGTGGTCGCGTGGGTTTCCTCCGGGTGCTCCGGTTTCCTCCCACATCCCAAAGACATGCTATAGGTGGATTGGACACTCCAAATTGGCCCTAGGTGTGAGTGTGTGTGCCTTCAGTGGAAGGTTGGGCGCCGGGCTGGCAACTGGACACCGTAAAACTCCACTGCCAATCATGAGCAGACAGGTGATCAGCTGTGGCGACCCCTAACCGGGAAAAGCCGAAAGAAGAAGAAGATGGTCTGGCTGTGGGGTTTCTGTTTTGCATCCTCATTTGAGTTGAGTCTGCTTCTGTGTTAGAGTTTATTGCTTTTTGCAAATTAGTCTTTACCTCAATTGCATGTTGAAGAGCTTATCTGTCTTTTGTTGCACTCTTTTATTTTTAAATACAGAATTGTATTGTTTTGTATGAGGTTTTGTTTTCTTCTATTTTCTTGTGTGATTTCCTGTTGTTATTGTATCTTAGTTTTATATACTACATTGATGGAGTTTACTTTCATCTTTCAAGATTTTTATTTTATTTTATTTTTAATATTCTATACCATCCTTTTGTCATTTGGTATATCATCACCCACCTGTTTCTTTTTTCTTTGCAACTATGTGAGTATCTGTGACTTGTGTGTTAGAACTCTCTTGGTTTATTGCTTAAGTTGTCTCTTCTGCTTAGCTGAAGAATCTCTTTTCTTGAGATGTGAGATCCACTTGTGAATTTACTCTGTTTTTGTTTCTTAATTTCTCTCTGTATTATTCTTATCCCTTAGCAAATATATTGCTACAATGTTACTATGTTAGCACTTAGGATTTCGTGTTCTGGAAGCAGGTTTTGTAACTTAAAGACAAAGATGCCCATTTTCAGTTTCATTCTTTCTTTCCTTCTATGAGTATTTGCTGTAAAAAGCTATCCTAACTATAGCAGACATATTATTAGAACCTTGAAAGTGAAACTGACAGCAGATGTGAAGAAAGAAAATATATATTTTTTTCAGGATGTCTATAGCGGTTTACTGTAGATGTCATCTGAAGTAATAAAAAGTGAGGTTATAACCCCCTTGTACTCTTCCCTCATCAGGCCAATAATAGAATACATTTCCTTTGGTATGTTCCTTTCCAAACATCTGCAGCAATTGGAGAGATGACAAAGCTTCCTTACAAAGAAAATTCAAGGTCTTCGAGATCTGTGTTATGCGGACAGATTGAAATCATTGTTACTTTACTCTGTGTCATACAGACTACTCAGAGGCAACCTGTGTCTTGCATACAGAGCAATCTCTGGCCCAGTTTTAATGGAAATGCTGCACATTCGCAAGTCAAATGGCACAATTTTATTAATTTATTTATTTTACATTTGTAAACTCCGACTGGGTACAGGTCCATTTTCAGCGGAGGCCAGGGGAGAAAAGCTTCAGGTGTACATTACTACATTACTAATTACTAGTGTAATTACAGTTACAATTATTACAGTGAATTATTACAAAAACTGACATTTTTAAAAATATATATAGACAGGAACAATTTCAAGTCACATGCACATTTTAACAATATATATAGACATGTACAATTTTAAGTCACATACATATTTTAACAATATATATAGACATGTACAATTTTAAGTCACATGCACATTTTAACAATATATATAGACATGTACAATTTTAGGTCACATACACATTTTAACAATATATATAGACGTACAATTTTAAGTCACATACACATTTTAACAATATATATAGACATGTACAAATTTAAGTCACATACACATTTTAACAATATATCTAGACATGTACAATTTTAAGTCACATGCACATTTTAACAATATATATAGACATGTACAATTTTAGGTCACATACACATTTTAACAATATATATAGACATGTACAATTTTAAGTCACATATACATTTTAACAATATATATAGACGTACAATTTTAAGTCACATACACATTTTAACAATATATATAGACATGTACAATTTTAAGTCACATACACATTTTAACAATATATATAGACATGTACAATTTTAAGTCACATACACATTTTAACAATATATATAGACATGTACAATTTTAAGTCACATACACATTTTAACAATATATATAGACATGTACAATTTTAAGTCACATACACATTTTAACAATATATATAGACATGTACAATTTTAAGTCACATACACATGTTAATATATATAGACAGGTACAATTTTAAGTCACATACACATGTTAATATATATAGACAGGTACAATTTTAAGTCACATGCACATTTTAACAATGTATATAGATGTACAATTTCAAGTCACATGCACATTTTAACAATATATATAGATGTACAATTTCAAGTCACATGCACATTTTAACAATATATATAGACATGTACAATTTCAAGTCACATGCACATTTTAACAATATATATAGACATGTACAATTTTTAGTCACATACACATTTTAACAATATATATAGACAGGTACAATTTTAAGTCACATGCACATTTTAACAATATATATAGATGTACAATTTCAAGTCACATGCACATTTTAACAATATATATAGATGTACAATTTCAAGTCACATGCACATTTTAACAATATATATAGACATGTACAACTTTAAGTCACATACACATTTTAACAATATATATAGACGTACAATTTTAAGTCACATACACATTTTAACAATATATATAGACAGGTACAATTTTAAGTCACATGCACATTTTAACAATATATATAGATGTACAATTTCAAGTCACATGCACATTTTAACAATATATATAGATGTACAATTTCAAGTCACATGCACATTTTAACAATATATATAGACATGTACAATTTCAAGTCACATGCACATTTTAACAATATATATAGACATGTACAATTTCAAGTCACATACACATTTTAACAATATATATAGACGTACAATTTTAAGTCACATACACATTTTAACAATATATATAGACAGGAACAATTTCAAGTCACATACACATTTTAACAATATATATAGACATGTACAATTTCAAGTCACATACACATTTTAACAATATATATAGACATGTACAATTTTAAGTCACATGCACATTTTAACAATATATATAGACATGTACAATTTTAAGTCACATACACATTTTAACAATATATATAGACGTACAATTTTAAGTCACATGCACATTTTAACAATATATATAGACATGTACAATTTTAAGTCACATACACATTTTAACAATATATATAGATGTACAATTTCAAGTCACATGCACATTTTAACAATATATATAGACATGTACAATTTTAAGTCACATACACACAGGATAGGTTGCTAGTTAGTATCTAAGAAAGAAAAGAGTGAATTTTATTTATTTATTTTTTTACTTCTCATTCTTTCTGTAGGAGAGAAATTTACAAAATTGTAAGCGGTTAGTGGCTCACCAGTATAACCTTGTGATGAGGTTCACATTTACAGATTCTGCTTGTTTGGGGGTTAGTCAGGGTTTGTACAGGGACAAAGCCAATGCATGGCAAGGGTCACTCACTCAGAGGACCTTAACCTAGTATGTGATATCAACAGAACTTGCTGCAGAGACAGATTTGTCTCACAGAGGTTGCCCTATTTTTGGAACAAGCTTCCTATTCATGTTAAACAAATCCCCTCGTTGGCCCTATTTAAACATAATTTGGACGACTGGATGGGTAACTGAAAATTCACCTCAGCGGTTCCACCTATGTCCCTCTTGGACAGGGACAATAGATGTTGATTTTACTGTCTGCTTGACCCAGAGACCCTTGGGAACACGAGTTGAACTTGATTAAGCTTGTAAGGGCCCTGGGACCGCTAGCTTAGTAACCTCCTATGATCCTATGACAAAAGAAGCAATTTTATTCTTGCTTTACTGATTATGACAAGAATAGTTCCCTAATTTATTTTCTTTCCTAGTGTTGGAGATTTTTTCAAACTGAACTGATCTGCAATATTTGATTCATGGTGCTGTATCATGAAGACAAGATTTCATTCTACAGTTATTTTGTAGATAGATTTTATGCCCTAGTAGTTGTCTCTTCTCTTATCCATCTTTCATGTTTCTTTGTTTAGAAATTGTGATTTTGTTATAGGGCTGGATTTCCACTTACTGTGTAATACCATTTCTATATTCTTTTTTCAAAATTTTCAACAATGTGTCCTGAATTATTGAAGAATGAATTCCACTCCCTCACCTGACTATACCATTAAGATACTGTAATCGAAAGCGCAAAAAAGTTAAGGCACTTTGACAGATGCAGAAAATAGCATGTTAGCATTTAAATATTATGAACATATGAATAAAATCAAAAATGTAAGTTCAGACAAAAAGGTTTCAGATTTTTTCTTAATTAAAAATAAATAATCACATACAAGTGTAATCAGATGCAAGATCTTTAAAAAATATAAACAGTATGGAAAGAAAGTCAAAGGCAGTATGGCACTTAGAAAAGATGGAATTATAGCTGAGATTTATAAAACGTTCCCTCCAAAAATTGCATACCTACTCAAAATGGTATATTACGTATCTAAAATGAGACTATTTTATATCTTTTTGAAATATATAATATAAAGATTAAATAAAGATTAATAAGTCCAATATTAAAACAAGAAAGAAACATCATATTGTGCTAATCACACAAATCAATTTCAGTACTAAATGCAGACTATAAAATATTTATGTCACATCTACTGTTTGTAATTAATGAAGATCAAACAGGATTTATAAGTAAAAAAAGCAAACATAAAGCAACATTTAAACTGCATTAAAACATTAAAAAGTAATGTTAATTGACTATGCAGTAACCAGCAATGTTAGTTTATTAATTTGGATGTAGAAAACACCTGGAAATATTTGTTTAGAGTACTATAAACGTGTTTATTTCCAATGTCTTTTTATCAGTGTAATAAATTATATAGTAATACCATTTGTTGAAATATAAGCTTATGTATCTCATTTAATAGTGTTACAGATGGAACAAAGCAAGGCTCTTCACTTTAATCATTACTCTTTATTTCCATTAGCAAATTATATAAAACAATCTCCAATCATCTGATTGAAGGCTGCTGGATCAGGGCTCAGTTTTGAGCTTTATAATTGGTTAAATTGTTTAAAAAAAGTTTTCTCACTGTTGCTAGATAAGCCCTGCATTTGTGCAGGTTTGCACTTGTTTTAACACAGCTCCACAGAGTTTGGCGACCAGCCACTGCTCTGCTGCATTCATCTGTGCAATACAAGGCATTCAAGGCTTTCTGCTAACCATAAGTACACATTTTCACTGTATTTTGCACTTTTAAACTGTATTTTTAATATACTCCTGATTCTTGAACTGTTATTGCTGATTTGTTGTACTTTGCTGAGCACAGGCTAGATTCAGACCTGCTGAATCTAGTTCTGTTTCTATAATTGAGCACTAAACCAGGATATCTTTTGCTGGAGATTCCCCCCCGTACCCCTGTGGCAGGAGAGTGCATTTAGGACTCATCTAATTGAAGGCTGCTGGAGCAGGGCTTGGTTAAATTGTTTAAAAAAATTGCTCACTGTTGCTACATAAGCCCCACACAAGTTTTAACACAGCTCCACATAGTTTGGTGACCAGCCACTGCTTTGCTGTATTCATTTGTGTGCACCACCATGTGTAGGGAGTAACCACTGGCAGTTATAGATGCAAAAACTTCAGCAGATAAATTTACACTTAGAAGCTGCTGTGATCTGGCCTAGAAATCCTTAATTTGCTTTTAGCTGCTTGACGATCACGTCAGCTGTGCTTTTGCACTTTAATAGTCCCAAAACCAAACAATCTTCAATTGTTTCATACTCTTTAGAGAGCCCTCATTAGTATAGACCCCCTATTGAGCACCACATTAGTATAGATCCCCTTTAGAACACCCATCCATACCACCCCCCTCCATTCCACCCCCCACTGTTAAAACAGAATTTTACCTAGCATTATGGGTGGTCACTTCCCCTCTGTTTCTCCTGCCAGCCTGATTGACATGGGTTTCCTGAGGCAGTGTAGCAACTACCTCATGTACACTGACAACCCTATACTCCTAAATTACCCAAGTACAATTTGTGAAAGATGCATCTACACTAACAATCTGAAAACCTTTCTGTCTCACTCACAGAACAGTAACACTGAGCAGATTGTCAGCTCACATACTACACCTCCTATGCAAACCATGCACTCTACACATAAACCATCACACGCAGAGGTACTTGCCAGAAACTTACCTAAACACCAGAGACCTCCCAAACACAAACATGCTACACCTAATACAGTAACTACAGCACTCAATACACATAATGACATGAGCACGTGTCTCACCAAATAAGCCCCTAAGGCAAAGCACATCTAAACCAAAATTTTTAGTCATTGGTGACTCCATTGTGAGACACACACAGATGTCCCACTAACCAGGATGGGCAAGGAGAAGGTTATGGTCAGCTGTCTATGGGGTACCAGGATCCATCAGATCACACATGCACTCAAGTCTCTCAACAACAAGTACCAGTCTGACTCCATTGTAGTTCATGTTGATGTGAATAACTTGAGACGTACCCTACTGGACTATATGAAGAGAGACATGATTGAGCTCTCTGAATATATGTCCCAGGCAGGTTATGACCCTAGCCCTGAGCAGCGGTCTACCCTCATCTGGGATGATACCACAATATAAACAAAAATGATTGGCTTCAACTATTGGCTTAGTTTCTGGTGTCATTCAAGGGGATCCAGTTCCTGTCAGCCCAGAATGACAGGGTAGATAAACCATGCTGCTTTGCCAGAGATGGTTTTCACCTGCCACCTTTAGGCTTTTGGGTACTGGCTAAGGCACTTGTCACCCCCATAGTACCTTTTTTAGGCAAGGCCTCAAGAACAAAATTTCCGATGTGAAAATATCCCTCACAAGTAAATTGAGGGTTACGCTGCTTAAAGGAGAACTGCACCCACAGACTCAAAAAACATGTTTATTTCATCATGGTTTGGTGCTTCCTACATTTTAACACCACTCTGGGACTTTTACACGTTTTTAAACATTTTTATATGTAATTTCTGAGTCTGATCACATAGGGGCTGACATCTTGAAGTAATTCTGATTGTTTAGTCTGCCTCTAGGTATCCCGTAATTCAGTGCTTGCCTGTAAAAAATTATATCACACAGGCCGCTTTCTTCCTAAAGCTCTGGTCACTGCACTGATTTTACACGCATACACTGCTGTCTTTCAGTCAGTTAGTTTTAAGTAACATTTCATGCCATTCAATGACTACTTAAAACATAAACACAGCAAATGCCACAGAACAGACTTTCAAAATGGTTTTTACTGCTGCTTCTTTTTAGAATGCTTAAGCTGCAGTCTTTTGTGAAGCCTGAATTTGTACTACTTTGACTTATCTCCCATCCCTCTTCACACCTAACTTCCCTAGCTGTCAAAGTGCTAAGGGTAATTTGAGCTGTTATCTACTGTGATTGACAGCTCATAGCAGGAGACTTGACTCATGTACTGTTTCCTTGTTCTAGCCTTTACTTTTTGTATGGGTAGTGGAAGGAACAGGGAGCTGTGACATCACAGCATGGGTGGGTTTTTAAGACGGTAGTGGTGATGTCAGTTTGGGGAGGGAAATGACCAGAACAATACCTGTATCCAGTGGCCTTGATGACATCAGTGAATTGGAGACTTTTCCAGGGTGGGACAAAAGTCTTTTGAAAGTAAAACCAATACAGTACAGTAAGGTACTCTTCTAGTGGAGAGAAACAGTCAATTTAAAATATTTTAAATGCTGTATTGTTGTTTATTCATAGCAGGGACAGTAAACAGAGAGAAAAAAGACAGAAGTTGAGCATTTAATAATAGAATCCTATTGTTGTCCTTTAACAGTAGGAGTTTAAATCAGAAACCGCACTCTCTGAAAGCACTCCTCTCCCTGGAGGATGTTGACATCTGTGCAGTTACTGAAACTTGGTTCTGGGCCTCTGAGGGTACCCCGGCCTTGCAAGGCTACAATGCCTTCCACATTTTCAGACCACAAAATGAACATGTGAGAACCAAAGGAGGAGGAGTATTTATCTTCATCAAAGACAAATACACTTCTAGACAGATTAGACAGGAAGACTCCATGGAGTTAATCCAAGTTTGACCAACTGTGGGTAAGACCCCCCCCTCCAGAGCATCATTTGCTATAGGCCCCCCTCAGTGAACCAAGATACCCATGCTGCTTATTTGGACTTACTCGAGTCAATCCAGTTACAGCCAAACACTCTATTTATGGGTGGTTTTAACTAACCCTCCATTGACTGGGAAACTTATATGAATTCCAACATGCACACACAAAGGTTCCTGGACTTTGTTAACACAAATCCCATGGAATAAAATGTATGCAACCCCACAAGGGGCTTAAACATTCTTGACCTTGTCTTCACCGGCATGGGTGACCGTTGCACCACCACAAGTGTAGGAACTTCACTGGTTAAATCTGATCACAAATCAGTCACATTTGAAGCAGCAGTAACACCTGAACCCCTCTTAAGACAAATCAGACTAAAACATTCATCAAAGCTAATTACATCCTCCTAAGGGATGGGATAAACAACTTCCAAGCACCCGTTCCCACAGTTGTCATTGCCAACTATAGTAAAGTATACACTTATGCCCTGTACGAGCACTTATACAAATGTATAGACACATTTGTACCTGATAAGATCAAAACAAAATCCTCAAGAAAAAACAAGCCTCCCTCCCCACAGTGGACATCTAGCATTAATTGGTTATACAACAAGAGGAAGAAGTTGCTGTCCAAGAATAAAGTAGAGAGGTCCCAGTACTGGAAGAACACTTTCTTCTGCTTGAACAAGCAAATAAGACAACTTGTAAAATCCTCTAAGGGGAACTATGAAAAAAATTTAGTAGATCCCCCACCATGCCCCAGGATTCCCACTCCTCTTTTCTTGATGTACTGGAAAATATTAGGGTTCAACCAAACACCTTAATAATGGGCGACTTCAACTACCCCACCATTAACTGGGAAAACTACTCGTGTACCAACTCCTTAGCTCAATGCTTTCTGGAATTCATAAACTCCAGTGCTCTAGATCAATTTATCCACACCCCCACCAGGGGCAACAATATTCTAGACCTAGTCATTACCAACATGAGTGACCGGTGTTCCACACCTGAAGTCAACTCCTCTTTAGTCCGATCAGACCATAAGCTTATCACCCTTGATATCCACACCCCGCCCCCACCCTCCATTTAGGAAACAACAGTAAAACATTTCTCCAAAGCCAACTTCATGCTTCTTAAGACTGAAGTGGTGAACTTCATGACACCCATGCAGATGGACAATACAGTTACAACTGCTGAATCCTACACAAATGCACTCTGTAAGAACTTACACGAGTGCATGGATCATGCTATCCCAAACAGAACCAAGATGCTATCCTCCAAAAAAAGGAAGCCAATCTGGTGGTCCCCTGCCATAAACAAACTGTACAACAGAAGGAAGAAACTGTTGCAAAAGAGAGTAAAATCCCATGAGTGGAGGAGCTCCCTGGTCAGCCTCAGTAAGAAGCTGAGATCCCTTATAAGATCCTCCAAAGCTAGCTATGAAAACATAATTGCCACTAAATCCAAGGACAACCACAAAGCATTCTATAGCTATGTCAAGAATTTAGATGGCAACACCCAAATCTGCTCTGAGTTACAGCACAAAGGCATGAAAATTACAGAACCAACTGATACTGCCAACATCCTGGCAGATAGGTTCAGTGCTAACTTTATCCCCTCTCACCCCCTAAAGGGCCCATATCTATACAGGAAGAATGCAGAGTCCCTGTAATCACAACTACGCAGGTAAAAGCTGCATCTCTAAAGCCAAAAACACAGCATCCATGGGACCGGACAACATCCCAGGCTGCGTTTTACATGAACTTCAAAACGAACTGGCTCCCCACTTAAGCACCATGTTCAATAATAGCCTCACATCAGGCTTTGTGCCCACTGAGTGGCACACAGCAACAGTTATCCCACTCCACAAAGTGGGAGCCACCACTGATCCTGGGAACTATCGACCTATTAGCCTGACGAGCCTGGTCTGCAAGGCCATGGAATGTATCATCATGGAACTCATAAACAAAGACATTAGTAACCTCCAAACTCTGGATCCCACCCAGTTTGGGTTTGTGAAAGGCAGATCATGCCTCCTGAAACTGATCGACTTCTTTGAGGCAGTCACCAGAACAGTGGATAAGGGTAAGGTGGTTCACACAGCCTATCTTGACCTCTCCAAGGCTTTCGACATCATCCCCCATTCTGGAATTATAGCTAAACTCACTAAACTAGGTATAAATCCCTACGTCACAAGATGGGTTGCCAACTGACTCACTGACAGAACCCACACTGTAAAAGTTGCAGACTCCAAATCTGACCTCAAAGCAGTGACAAGTGGAGTACCACAGGGTTCCGTCCTGGGACCTCTCCTGTTTGGTATCTACTTCTCTGAAGAACAGGCTAACACAGAAGGCCTCTGGCTAATGAAGTTTGCCTCAAGCTCAATGCCAAAAAGTGCAGTGTCATCCCCTTTGGTAAAAACTCTGTACCCATGAACTACCATATATGCAGCAATCTACTTAACACTGAATGCATGATAAGAGACCTTGGGACCCAGGTGGACAGTAGTCTCTCCTTTGATAGTGACATCACCACAGTAGTCAGGAAGTCCTTCTACGTGGCACACCTCATCATAAAAAGGTTCTCATCCAGGAAAAAAAGAGGTCATTGTTCTCCTCTACTCGTCACTCATTAGACCCATTATAGAATACAATGCCCCTTTTGGAATGTACCTCACAAGACATCTGCAGCAGCTGGAAAGGCCACATAAGTACCTCACAAAGAGGATTACTGGCCTCAAACAAATGCCCTACACTGACCACCTCAAAAAACTCCAGCTTTACTCAATAGCATATCACCTACTCCGAGGTGATCTCTGCCTAACATATAAAGCTATGTCAAACCCAGAGCTGTTGGACATGCTACACCTAGAGAAATCCAAATCCCTCCAAGCTACATGCTCTAGGGACCTAAACATTGTCACCACAATAAACAGGACATGCTGGAGGGATAGATTCTTGTCCCAGAGACTTCCTATACTCTGGAACAAGCTACCCATCTATGTCAAGCAAAGTTCTTCATTAGCACTCTTCAAGAAAAATCTTGATGAGTGGATGGGAAATAGGAAATACACCCCGGGGATCACTTCTGTGTCTTTGCTGGACAGTGGCACAGGAAAATAACTTTCTTGGGTGGCGTAAGCTATGGAACCTTGCTGGCTAGGCTTACGTAGGCCCTTGGGCCAATAGCCTAGTACCTACCTATGAACCTATAAGGCATTCTTCAGCTATAGCCATAACCTAAAAGGTAGGACCCAGATGTATGCTGAGCTAGATGTGGATGGCATCACACACACTTATCCTGCAAAAATAGCTAACCTGTTAGCGGACAGGTTTGGTGAAAATTTCACCACTCTGTTCCCCTCCAAACATACCACAAGCATTCCTTCAAAATCTCCCCCACCTCGCATCTCCAAAGAACAAGTCATTAATGCTCTCTCCAAGGCCAAAAACACAGCCTCTATGTGACCAGATGGCATCCCAGGTTGTGTTTTAAATGGTCTAAAACATGAGTCAGCAACTCCATTAGGTACTGTCTTCACCCACAGCCTGTGTACTGGTTTTGTCCCTACTGAATGGAGAAGAGCAACTGTCACCCCCCTTCATAAATTGGGTACAGTAACAGACCCTGGAAACTATAGCTCCATAAGCTTAACCAGTCTTATTTGTAAGACCATGGAAGGAATCATCATGGATCTTATAAATAAGGATATAGGTGACCTCCAAACCTTGATCTGGCCCAGTTTGGTTATGTCAAGGGCAGGTCTTGCCTGTTAAACCTGGTGGACTTTGAAAATGTCACCAGAGCCATAGACAAAGGCAAATCTGTGCATACAGCCTATCTGGACTTAGCCAAGGCCTTTGACACAATCCCACATTTGGGCATCATTGATAAAGTCACCAAGGTGAATATCAACCCTTATGTCGTCAGGTGGGTTGTTAACTGGCTCACCGACAGATCACACATAGTCAAAGTTGGGGACTATACCTCAACAGCAGACCTGTCACTAGTGGGGATCCACAGGGGTCAGTGCTGGGCCCCCTATTGTTTACAATATACTTCTCAGAAGTTCAGACCAAAACAGAGGGGCTGTGGCTGACTAAATCTGCTGATGACTGAAAATTAGGTGCAATCATTGAATCCCCAAAAGATATCAGTATAGTTCAAGAGAGACTTACACAGACCAATGACTGGTGCCAAAGCCATGGACTCAAGCTCAATGCTAAAAATGCATTATCATCCCCTTGGGACTACCATACAGATAACAATACCCTAAGTAACAACTCAGTAGTGAGAAACTTGGGAATGCAAGTTGACTATGGCCTTAACTTTGACCATCATGTGTCTACTGTGATAGGGAAGGCATTCTACATCACATACCTCATTAGCAAAGGCATTGCCTCGAGAGCGAAAGAGGTTATAACCCCTCTGTACTCTTCCCTCATTAGGCCAGTAATCAAGTACAGTGCTCCATTTGGTATGTACCTTACCAGGCATATGCAGCAACTTGAGCGACTTCATAGATTTCTAACTAAGAAAATTCAGGGTCTCAATACATTGATAGACTAAAATCACTGTCACTGTACTCAGTAGTGTACAGACTACTTAGAGGAGACTTGTGCTAGACCTACAGAGCAATCTCTGATCCAAACCTAATGGAAATGCTGTACATCTAAGTCAAATGGGACAAGAGTCACCCACTCCAGGGACCTTAACCTGACTTGTGAAATAAATAGGGCCTGCTGGAGAGACAGTTATATCGCTCAGAGGTTGCCACTCTTCTGGAATTGGCTACCAATCCACATCAAACAGAGCCCCTCTATGACTCTGTTTAAGCGTAGCCTGTGACTGAATGGGAAACTGTAAACATATGCCTGGGATTTCACCCATGACCCTCCTAGCTATGGACAGTCGTTGTTAATTAAGACCTTGAGTTTAGGCAATATCCTTCCTCAAGTAGTATATTGGGTACATATGGCTAGGCTTGTAAGGACATTTGGGTCAGTAGCCTAGTAACCTCCTATGAACCTATTAAAGGTTTTAAAATAAAAGATGAGGATGAGGATGACAATGACTGCCAATTCACATTTTTACTATTTACAGATGATAAAGTGATAACATTAACTAATACTAATCAGTCTGTAATTAGGCTAGATGAGACAATAACAATTTTACAAGAATATGTAATCTTACATTAATGAAAAAAGCTAATAGAATAGTAATAACTAATTTATATCAGTCTTTAAGAGCAAGAGCGATCATTATAATTGGGATTGTAAAACTTCAGGCATCTGAGTTTTACTATATTGTACATTTTTAATGAAATTATGGGCAGTTATAGTTCTTCTGTGTGGAGGCATGCGTAAATGGGTGTGCCTTCGTTGAAGGTTGTGCATCAGGGCTGGTAACTCGGCATGTAAAAATCTACTACCAAATATTAGCGGACCGGAGTTCCGTTGTGGCGATCCCTAACCGGGATAAGCCGAAAGACACAACATGGGCAGTTATAGTAGCAAAGATATTGAAAAGACACTTTCTAAGAGTATTACATTTTTTTAAATTTGAATATCGATCAAATACAGTTAAATGATATTCCTTAAGCAAATATTACATACTATTAACAATGTGGCAACAAATCTAATTACTTTATATTAATTCCATATCTGTTACAGATTTTTTCATAGACAATTGCTTTAAAAAAGGAACATGGGTTTTGACCATTGATAATGCCATTTCACCCCCCCCACCAAAGCTACATTATCAGGTGTGCTGAAAGCATCCCTTTCTTAACATTGTAATGGCAGGTGTTCATCGCTAACTTCATTGCCTGACTGGAGTTTTCAAGGTTAGCTTTTTTGGCAAAGACTTTAACAAAAAAAAAAAAAATGTTACCCAGCAGGGGAATGCTCACACGCCTTACTGTAATCAGCTTTACAGCAGTTTTTTTAGTAGACATTAAAATGGACATAATCTTTAATTGAGACAGACAGACAATAAAGAAGCCTGTTTAAATGCCACAGAAAAGTGATATAAAGATGAAAGCTGGTGTAAATACTGTAGTGAAGAATACCATTGCAAGGAACAGTGCTCAGCCTTAGGAAAATATGCATGTTATAGATACAGTTATTTTGTTAGAGAATGCAGAAGTGTGAATGGAGAGCAATCATTGTTTACAGGGGTTCACTAGAAAAACAATTGAACAGAATTCTGTGAATATGCAGAATATCACTCTTCCTACTATTGTAGCTGTACCACTGTTGTAATTCTGAGACTTAGAAGTGCGAGTCGCAGGAGTATGAAAATATAGAAATGTATAAGCACAGCAAATGTCAAACATCACTCTTCTCATTTAATTTTTTTTTTCAAGGGCAAACCACTCACATCTCCATGCTTAGATATACCAAATCAAATATTGCCATACCTCAGAGAAAAGGGAATATTCCAAGAAATGGCAATCTCAGGCTTAATGTATGCAAGTGCACATTTTCCCACAGTTTCATTATTTGAGGGACTCACTGTAATGAGTCTTGGAAATACACCAGATCGTCATTTATTTAAACCCAACTTCATAAACATAGTTTGCAAAAAAACAGAGATTTGACAAATGAAAAGGGACCAGAAGGAAAAGACACCGTGAAAGTATATGCTGATGCAAAAAGAGCTAAATAACCCTCTTTTCATGAGGGACAGACTGTGTTAGAAATCATAAACAGCACACATGAACCTTTATTCCCCTTGGAAGTCTACCAGACAAGAAGTATGAAAAGGCCTGTGAATACAGTGGCAAATGCAAAACTGTCATCAGGTATTATTCATTTCTGAAACCCTGGTATAACACTGGTATTCCTGACACAAATACCTATGACTCTGATTTTGATCTATTTTTATCTTGATATTGAATCAACAAGTAATAGTTCCAGTGAAGGGTTACTTGACATTTGATCCTTTATGCCCCAAATATCCCCAGAGAGCTGCAAACAGATCTTCTTGTCTCGCTATTTCTCTGCATATATATATATATATATATATATATATATATATATATATATATATATATATATATATATATATATATATATATACACACACACACACACACACACGCACACGCACACATATATATGTTATATAGATATGTATAGATCAGTGATGGCGAACCTGTGGAAAAAAAAGTTCTAAGCATGTTTCCCACCTTTCCTATAACTAGTCTAGTCCAGATACAGACTTGCTGTATCCAGGACTGTTTTGTAAGTTTCTGAGCCCCCCAGCCCTTTCTGTGTTGGAGACAAGCATTGTAGCTTATCAGTGGGAGTGGTAAGCACTAGGTAGCCTATCTACCAGAAGAGGAGTGGTGTCTGGCCCAGAAATTGTACTTTATTGGACGTTTGGGCAGTTTTTCCATCCCTTTCAACTTTCTTGTTTAAAAGCCCATGTTTGCACAGGTTTGCGCTTGTTTAACTCCACGGATCCAGTTTTGGTGTCCTGCAGACTACAAGAGCAACAGGAAGGAGAAAGAGATACTCTAAGTGCCTCCATTTTGATTTTTTCATAATTTACTGCTCTCTGCACAGTTTTTTTGTCATTTCTAACTTATCTGCATTTATTTAAACTGCATTTGCCTTAATATTGCTACACACTCAAGTGTGCTAGCTTGTACTGCATTTAAAGTGTTTTTGCTACTGTTTTAACAGTTTTTCTGCAAAAAAAAATAGTTCTAAACTTGTTTCCTGCCTTTCCTGTAACTAGTCTAGTCCAGATACAGATTTGCTGTATCCAGGACTGTTTTGTAAGTTTCTCATCCCCCCAGACCTTTCTGTGTTGGAGGGAAGCCTTCTAGCTTATCAGTGGGAGTGGTAAGCACTAGGTAGCCTATCTACCACAAGAGGAGAGGTTTCTGGCCCAGTAATTGTAGTTTATTGGCCGTTTGGGCAGTTCTTCTGTCTCTTTCAACTTTCTGGTTTAAAAGCCCATGTTTACATGGGTTTGTGCTTGTTTAAGCTCCGCTGAACCAGTTTTGGCATCCTGCAGACTACAAGAGCAACAGGAAGGAGAAAGAGAAACTCTAAATGCCTCCAATTTGATTTTTTCATAATTTACTGCTCTCTGCACTTGTTTTTTGTCATTTGTAATTTATCTGCATTCATTTAAACTATATTTGCCTTAATATTGCTACACACTCAAGTGTGCTAGCTTGTACTGCATTTAAAGTGTTTTTGCTACTGTTCTGTTTTTCTGCAAACAAACAAGCAAACAAACAAAAAAGTTCTAAGCTTGTTTCCTGCCTTTCTTGTAACTAGTCTAGTCCAGATACAGATTTGCTGTATCTAGGACTGTTTTGTAAGTTTCTCGGCCCCCCCCCAGACCTTTCTGTGTTGGAGGGAAGCCTTCTAGCTTATCAGTGGGAGTGGTAAGCACTAGGTAGCCTATCTATCACAAGAGGAGTGGTTTCTGATCCAGAAATTGTAGTTTATTGACCGTTTAGGCATTTTTTTCCATCCCTTTTAACTTTCTGGTTTAAAAACATTTGTTTGTGCAATGCGCAGCGGCGCTCAGCTGAGGTAAACTAATACCAGTGCCAAAAAGCCTGCTCTTCAATTTTCCCCTTAGAACATGTTTGTTCTTTTACTTCTTGCACTTCAATTAGCTGAATCGGCTAGCACTTTAACATACTTTTGTAGCATTTATTGTAGCACACTTAGGTGCTATCAGCACTAGCTGTTCCTACACAGTAACAGCACCGGTACCTAGTTCTGACCACCCCTCCTGGTATGATTGTAGGGCAATTTCCTGTGCTTTCTCCTGCTAACCTGGTGCACTTGGGTATTCTGAGACAGTGTGGCAACTGTCTAATATACACAGACAACCCTCTCCTCTTACCTCCAGTACTCATACCCGTGAGGGATTCACTTATATTACCAATCTGGAAGCAGTGCACACTCCAACCAAGACCGGACTAGCTGGTCAAGAGGAGAAGGTCAACACCTGTGACTCACTACATAGAACACACATTCCTCCAAAACACCAGCCATCTCAACCCACACATAGAAACACATACAATTCACCCACCTTCGTGGAGAGTCTCAATAAAAATTTACCCAAACAACAGAGACCCCCCAGACAGAAACACACTCGACCACCACAATGCAACACCAACCCCAGAACACATAGCTCACTACCACAGTGTGCCCCTCAACCCAAGCTCTTAAGGCAAAACACTTTGCCTAATGTACTAATCATAGGACACTCAATTGTAAGGCATGCTGATGTCCCACTCACTAGGCTGAACAAGGAGAATGTGACAGTCAGTTGTCTATCAGGTGGCAAGATCCGCCACATAACACATGCACTCAGGTCACTCCACAACAAGTACAAATATGACTCTGTCATTGTCCATGTGGGTGTGAATGACCTGAGATGTAGCTCCCTGGGCTACATGAAAAGAGATGTGATGGAACTCTCAAATTATGTGGCCCAGGCAGGTATGACCCTAGCCCTGAGCAGTATTCCACCATCACCCAGAATGATACCACAGTGCAAGCAGAAAATGATTGACTTCAACAATTGGCTAAGTTTCTGATGTCATTCCAAGAGGATCCAGTATCTGTCTGCCTGGGATGACATGATCGACAGACCTCAATGCTTTGCTAGAGACAGCCTGCATCTGTCACCCCTGGGATTCCGGGTATTGGCTAAGTCTCTTGCCACCCCTACGGTGCCTTTTTTTAGGCAGTGTTCCAAAGACCAAAATTCCACCATAACAGCTAAAAACAAATGCAATCTGAGGGTCATGCTGCTCAATGCTAGAAGTCTAAATCTCAAGATGCACTCGCTCGAAGCTGTCCTCAAAATGGAGAATGTCGATATCTGTGCTGTAATGGAGACCTGGTTTAAAGAGGCAGAAAGCACCCCTGTGCTCCCAGGCTACAACTCATTCCATACCTTTCAGCCCCAGAATATGTCCGGAAACTCCAAAGGCAGTGATGTCTCCATATTCGTAAAGGATAAGCACATCTCTAGACAGGTAGCCCAGCATAATACATCTGAGATACTTCAGGTATAACTAACACTGGGTAAGACGGTGATACAAGTCATAGCCTGCTACAGAATCTCAAACATGTCCCTAGATGCTCACTCCAAGTTGCTAAGCACCCTGGAATCTATCAAGGTCCAACCCAATACTCTCATACTGGGTGACTTCAACTACCCTTCCATCAACTGGGAAAACTATTCAAGTAACAATGTACAGACCCATCGCTTTCTGAAATTTATCAGTTATAATGCCCTGGACCAGCTCATTCTGACCCCCACTAGAGGAAGCAATATCCTCGACCTGGTTATCACCAACATGGGAGACCATTGCTCCACACCTATAGTCAGTTCCTCCCTGGTTATATCTGACCACAAACTGATCACCATGGAAATCTCCATCTCACCTACACCCCCTGTTAAGGTGACCATCCTGAAAAACTTCTCTAAAGCCGACTTTGGGCTCCTAAAAACAGAGGTGGCTAACTTCTCAGCACCCATGCCAATGGAAAATAGTTGCATGACTGCCGAATCATACACCAATGCACTGTATGAGCATGTACACAAATGCATGGATCTTGCCATTCCAAATACAACTAAAATGCTTTCCTCCAAAAAAGGAAGCCAGTCAGGTGGTTCCCAGCCATTGATAAACTCTACAACAGAAGGAAGAAACTATTGCAGAAAAAATGAAGTCACAAGACTGGAAAAACTCCCTTACCAGTCTCAACAAAAAGCTGAGATCCCTTATCAAATCCTCTAAAGCTAGATATGAAGGCAGAATTGTGGCTGACACCAAAAACAACCACAAAGCCTTCTATAGCTCTATCAGAAAACCTCAAAGGCAATACCCAGATTTGCTCTGAGTTATTGTACAATGGCACCCCCTATACTGAGCCAACAGATATAGCCAACATACTGGCTGACAGATTCAGTGCCAACTTTACCCCTCCCCCCAGGGCCATATCACAATACCAGAAGAAAGCCTGATTCCCACCATTTCTGCAGCACAGGTAAAAGCTTCATTGTGCAAAACAAAAAATACAGTGTCCATGGGACCTGATAATATCCCTGGCTGCGCTGCATGAGCTACAAAACAAACTAACATGGCATCTATGTGCCCTGTTCACTCACAGCCTTACCTCAGGCTAGGTCCCTAATGAATGGCGCACTGCTACAGTCATTCTGCTCCATAAAGGGGGAGCAGCTACAGACCCTGGGAACTATCACCCCATTAGCCTGATGAGTCTGGTATGCAAAGCTGTGGAGTGCATCATCATGGACCTGCTTAACAAAGATATAGGTAATCTCCAAACTCTTAACCCCATACAGTTTGGCTTTGTCAAGGGGAGATCCTGCCTGCTGAACCTGGTTGACTTCTTCAAGACAGTCACCAAGGCTGTGGATGAGGGTAAGGCAGTGCATACAGCCTACCTTGACCTGGTCAAGGTCTTTGATACTATTCCCCACTCAGGTGTCATTGATAAACTCACCAAACTAGGTATCAGTCTTACATCACTAGGTGGGCTGCAAATTGGCTCACAGACAGGACCCACAGAGTGAAAGTTGCGGATTCCAAGTCAGACTGTTGACCATTCATAAGTGGAATCCCACACGGCTTGGTTCTGGGCCCTCTCCTGTTTGGCATCTACTTCTCAGAAGTCCAGACCAACACAGAAGGACTCTGGCTGGCAAAGTTCACTGATGACTCCAAGCTAGGAGTCATTATCAACTCCCCAAGTGATGCAGACATCCTACAAAAGGGCCTCTCTGAGACCAATGACTGGTGTCAGAACCATGGCCTGAAGCTTAATGCCAAAAAATGCATGATCATCCCCTTTGGAAAAAACTTGGTTCCCACAAATTACCACATTGATGGGAGCCCACTGAACACTGAAGGGGCCATAAGAGATCTGGGCACCCAGGTCGATAGCCACCTCACCTTCGACCACTACATTGCCAATGTGGTCATTAATTCCTTCTATGTGGCACATCTTGTAACCAAAGGTTTTGCATCCAGGAAGAAAGAGGTCATCATCCCTCTCTACTCATCCCTCATTAGACCAGTCATTGAATATAACACCCCATTTGGCATGTACCTGACTAGACACCCACAACAGCTGGAGAGGCCACAAAAGTAACTCACAAAAAGGATTCTATGCCTTAAACACATGTCGTACATGGACAGACTCAAGAAACATCAGCTGTTCTCAGTCTCTTATCGTCTACTTAGAGGCGATCTCTGCTTGACTTACAAAGCCATGTCTGACCCAGCCCTACTTATAATGCTACACCTAAAGAAATCCCAATCCCCCCGTGCCACACTCTCCAGAGATCACAACTTCATTACCACAATTAACAGAACATACTGGAGGGACAGGTTCATCTCACAAAGACTACCCATACTGTGGAATAAGCTTCTCATTCATGTCAAGCAGAGTACCTTGCTCGCCCTCTTCAAGAGAAATCTTGATGAGTGGATGGGTAACAGAAAGTTCACTCCAGGGATCATTCCAGTTGCCCTTTTGGATAGGGGCACTGTGAATTAACATCAGGTGGCACAGTGCCTGGGCAATTTTTTTGGGCTAAGCTTGTAAAGGCTCCACGGCCATTAGTGTAGTATACACCTATCAACCTATCAACCTATGACACTCATGTCAAAGGTGACACACACCACAATGTTTTGGGTGACATACCAGTGATCAGCAGCACCCAAGTTACCAAAGACACTGCTTTTGCATTCATTGCTCATGTGAAGTGCACTGAATTATTTTGTGTCAGGAGCTTTTGACACGCCAAACCCAAAAGGTTCACCATCACTGGTATAGATGATGTTTATGGAATATGTGTATGTGCCTTTAAATGTGTTATCATTGGTTTACTATTACATGTTCGACACTACTGTGGCTGAAAGTGCATATATCCGAAGAAAATGTTTGGAAATCACAACACTGACCACAGTAAATGCCGAACTGAGCATTTCAATGAAGTCGAATGTCGAACATTTCAACTTCCCTGAAACTATCTTAGCAGCTAAACATATTTTAACATGTTTTGCAGGGGGGCAAGCCCCCCTGCACCCCCACACCCCCCACTTATATATATATAAATATATATATATATATATATATATATATATATATATATATATATATATATATATATATATATACAAACTCCGAGATCACACTACACTGAGGAAAGGGTACATTTCCCAATCCCCACTATAGTGCGATCTGCACTACAGTGTCAAACCTTGCTATAGCGGCTGTTCACTATTGTAAGGTTCGACAATATAGTACTCGCACTAATGGTTCTGCTACCTGATTTATGCACATATGTTGATCGCACACAGTGCGATCAACTATGTGATTGTAAACCTTATCATTCTGTATGGAGTGGGGAAACATTCTCAGAACAGTTAACTATATCACAGGGTCATAATTGCCAGTTACTCTAGTATAAAAGAGAGAAACATGGAAGGTTAAGTTCAGGAAGTTAGTTTCTGTCTGAAAGATCATCTGAAAGAGAGAACTGGAAGAGTGAAGTGAGAGAGGGTTTGGTCAGGACCAACCTATGGAATGCAACCTGTGGATTATACCTCATGGAAGTATATGTTTCAATGCTGAGAGTATGGTCTATGAGATGACTGCAACCTTGACTTTCCTTGAGGCCTGCAACACTGGACTTTTATTCGGGTTTGAGAAAAACCTGCAGCCTGGGAAATTTGTTTTGGTTATAAGACAATGGGCCAGATTCACAAAACCTCCGTGTAAGACTTAATATGTCTTACTCGGAGGCTGAGAGCATGCTGAATCAAACCCTAGGCTAACACGGTCTGTGTAGGTAAGTAGGGGGCGTGTCTGAATGCCGAGTACTGCAAAGGGACACACCCCCAGAAGAGTCAGAAGCCTGAAAGTAAACACCCACGAGCGAGTCCTTAGAAATGTCAAGGAACACAACACCACACATCCCCAGAGACAAAACCCTACTGAAAAATGTGTAAAACGTAAAAATAGCAGTTTCATTTTTTTTTTTATAATTTCAAAAATGTTTGCCAGCAATTGCGCTCGTTTGCACGGGTATGCCCTTCGCTCAGCCACAGTTAGCAGATATGACATTGAAAAGCATATAAGATCTACATATGCAAATTAAGCCAAGTAGCAATAGCATAGCGGTAGAGACGTGGCCAAAGAGGAGGTAGTCACGGTTCGAGCCCCCAAAACATCAGTCACCATTTTTATTTAAATAAGTATGAAACAATCCCCTGACATATATATATATATATATATATATATATATATATATATATATATATATATATATATATATATATAAATATATAAATATAATTTCAGTAAAATGTAATGAAATGGGCCATGTATTTGTGAAGAAATCCGACAGAATAATTTATAAAAAAGGATTATAATTGCCAATAGCTGAGCAGCGCTTTAACAAGCTGCATTTGAGTGCCCGTAGGTGAGCAATGCTTTAACAAGCTGCATTTGAGTGCCCGTAGGTGAGCAGCACATTAACAAGCGTAATATGAGTGCCCATAGCTCAGCAGCGCTTCACCCAGCGTAATATGAATGCTCATAGCTAAATAATGCGTTACCCAGCGTAAGCCATTTGCACGGAGCTGCGCAGCGTGCCAACCAGCTTACCGACGGGCAACATTGGGCAAGCTGTATCAAAGCCGCCTTTACACAGACACACCTCCTAGCCTGTCTAGACAGTAGTAAAAATAAAAAAGCAATGCCAAGGATCGAACCCGGGATACTGTGCACCATAGTCAATGTACTGAACCACTAAGCCATGACAGTTGTATTGAGAAATACAGTATTAACATATATATAGGAATGAATGAAAATAGAACCATGACAAAGCAGGTTTGCTTTAAGCTGATAAATATCCAAAATGGCCAATCAGAGATAAGTGCGGGAAAACCAGCATATATAAGCCCCATAGGTGGGAATACACACCATAACTGATTGTGGTACCCATTTGCAGTCAGGATGGCAGGTGCAGGAGAGGGAAATCACTTTAGAGCACAAAGGTGGGGTGTTGAGGAGTCAAAATATATGGTTTGGCTCCTAGTCCATGATCATGAAGCACAACTCATGCAGGGCCAGGTTCAATGGGGTGCATACAAGGCAGAGGCGTGGAACCGGTTGGCACATGATCTCACCAGTGCCACAGGCATTCCAAGGACTGGTGAACAGGTCCGTCATCACCATGCGGACCTGAAGCAATGTAAGGAGGACCAACTGAACCGTTGGATCCAGGAGGCCCACCAAATGCCCAATGCCCCACTACTGAGTAAGTATCCATGTAATTATGTATGTAAGAAATGCTATCCTAGCCTATAGTATGGAGAGGTATGTTCCAATATTCCTTCATTTATATTACAGCTGCAGGTGTCCGTTCCACGAATCAGCGAGCCTATGCTGATAGGCTGCTGAGGTTGCACCACCAGGCAGGTTAGTAATTATTTAGCTGGTATTGTTATAGAATATAAGTGAGACAGATTGTAAAAGAGTTCATTGTTGTAACCCAGTAATAAAGGTGAAATAAGCCTGGAATAAAGATTCTGCTAGTATTGTAAGATTAGATAAGTGATGCAGCCTGGAAAAGAGTGTATTGCAATCCAGTAATAAAGATTAAACAAGTCTCAAATAGAGTTTCCACCTGTATTGTAATATCAGATAACTGCTTCAGCCTGAAAATGAGTGGTAATCAATCAACAAAGGGTAGGCAAGTGTCGAATACATCATTGTAAGTTCTGCCATATGAAATAAGTGAGTCAGCTGGAAAGGATTGTTGTAACCCAGTAATAAATGTTAATAAAGCCTAGAATTAAGTACCATTCTGAAATGTAAATATAAAATAAGTGAGAGAGTGTAAGAAAGACAGTTTGAAGCTACCAAGAAAGCTGTAATAAGTCTGGAATAAAGGTATACTATAGTCATTACATAATATTATGTTGCTGTACCCTTGAATTATGGAGATAGTATGGTTGTATGAAATGCTGAACATCCACTGTTGTCTAGACCCATATAAATCAAATGTAGCAGGATGCTGTACTTGAACACAGCCAGATATGAACATACATGAATAAAAATGGAATGTATATTAATGTAGCAGTAACATCCCCATCACCAACATTCCTAAGGTTACATACAGGAAACTGTATTAATACATGTAGGGGATATATATCTGCATCTACCAGGAATGTACAGTATATGTATAGGTAGTGTAAGTTGTTAATGTAATATTTCTCCACCCTACCCTATTTTCACAAATTATGCCATTCCACACCAAACTGTGTATGTGTACTCACAATTAATTACCATGGACATTTGTCCTGTTGGTTCATACATATCTGCATGTACGTTGATGCATGTGCCCTGTTCACATATCCAAACCTGATGGCCTGTTGCCACCAGTCAACCCTGCATGCTGCTGGAATGTGCACTGTTGTTCTAAATATGCATGTGTTATGCTTGCTGCTCAATGTTTGGAATTCATGGGTGTTTGTTTAATGGGAATACTGATGCATGCTGTTACAACTAATTTTGAATGGCGTTGTTTGTTACTAACCCAAAATGCCATAAAATTCTGCTAAACATAGGACAACAGGGAAGGCGGGTTCCAGCAGACCCACCTCAGCTGGCGAGTGCACCTGGCACCAGTGCCCAGGCCGGGACCTCCTCCTCTGGTGGCCCTGTGCCACCTTTGGTTGGAAGTGCTGCAGGGGATGGGGCTCATCCCCCCTCTGCAAGCGTGGCCGGAGGAGAGCCCCCACTCACCCTCCATAGGGTCCGGTCTGTGGTGCATAGTGAGATCAAGCGTTCTGTGACTGATCCCCTACGCCAGCTCGAGGTTAGAGTGGTGCAACTCACGGGTGTGCCTGCCCGTCCTATCCAGCCCCCAGCACAGCCGCGGCCTGGGCTGTGAAGGCGCAGTGGCAACTGCCCATGGGTGGGGGATCTCAGTTCCACTGTTGCCATCTGTGGGCTCATGGGCTCGCGATATCCAAACATCCGTCCCCGTCAATTGTGTTTACCCCCACATGTGTCATACTCTGCCCCTGTATGCGTCTTGTTTGTCTTGTCTGTTAACCTCCCCAACCTACCTCCCCAAATATACCTACTTCCTGTACCTCACATTCCACTCTCACCTGAAAAAAAAAATAAAAAAAGGGCACTCTGTTCCCACAAAAAAATGACGCCCCATACATTACTGCCCAATTCGCACACATGTCCGCTGGACATATAAACTGATAATTCTAATTGGCAGTATAACATATTTTGTTGTCCTCACCCCTCTCTCAGGGGTGGAAGGTTTCAAATTTCACACCAAATTTCAGACATATGCACAGCTGTTGCTGATAAAGAAATGGGCAGCTATGGACCTTCCCTACATCCTTCCTGCACATCCCGAGCTTGTTTTCCTACTGTCCTACCCTCTTTGTGCCCCCTTTTTCACCACTTTCCTATTTCCCCATTTTCTTTTTTTTAAAAGAAAATAGCGCGGGTGTTAGCAGGAGTAAGCACTTTTAAGCAGTAGTCAGCAGGTGTGCGCTTAGCTAAGCGTAGATAAGCATAGCTAAGCATCACGCAAACTCGCGCCAACCAGCTTACAACTGCTTAAAAGTGCCTTAGTCACTCTGTATGACAAGGCCTGTAGTCTGCTCATCAGAAAAATAAAATACCCCTGTCAGTCTCAAACCCTGGACCTTGGAAACACTAGTCTGCATGAATTACCACTGAGCCACAGCAGATATACAAGAGCTTGGTGCTGAAATAAATATATCATGAAATACAAGGAGTGAATGTAAAGGGAAAATAGGAAGGCCATTACACAAAGCTTGTTCTGTGTATCTTTACTGGCAATTCTTGTGGAATTGCATTACATTAGTGTGAGAAGAGAAACAGCCATGCTAGTAGGTAATAATGTTACAGTAGCACCTTACAAACCCCACACAGTATCAGAGCAGGATAAACACCCGCCATATTTGAATAGGTAAAAGTCAGACCTCCCAACTGTGACTGATTTACAGGGATGTCCCTGATTTGCAAACTGTTACCTGTGTCCCACTGACTCCCTGTGAAATGTACTAACAGTAAGCAGAAGGTGGGGAATCCCACGTAATGGTAACTGTCAATAAGTTAAAGTAGACACTACTTGCATGTCAGAAATGGTGTAGTAATACATATGCTCAAAATACCCCACAGTCACAACTGCAGAATATCTGAAATATATCATGGGTGTATCCCACTGATATGTACCTTTCCCTGAGGCTGATCAAATATATACCTGAGAGTATCTGAGGCCTGCAAAGTGTCAGAAACACACAGGCATATCAGCCTGTCTACTGTTACATACTCTGCGAATAGCTGTAGAATTACTTCCAAAAGCATGCCCTTATGTAGGAGTACAACACAGAAATATCAAAGGATGTAGCCATCTAACATACTAATGACAGTATAGCAGT
>NC_056737.1:244500836-244605836 GCF_019279795.1 Protopterus annectens
AGCAACATCCACAAACATGTGTCATCATGGAGGCCGGAGCCACCCAGCATGTTGAAATGGAGCGTGCAGGTAACATGCCATATCTGTAGTTGACTGATCTCTGTACTGGTAGTTTATGCGTGTGTGAGATGTGTACTGTTTGTGTAGCTGTTAACCTGCCTATTCTTCTGCAAGATTGATATTCTGAGCATAACCTGTACACCTGTGAAAGCCACCTGTTGTACTACTTTACTTTATCATACTCACAGTATCAGTGGCACAGTTGTGGCCACTGGCAATCACTGTCATATTGTTGCAGGTCCCTCTGGAGTGACAGCAAGGCAGCCAATCCATGCTGGTGAGTGTGTAATAACAATACTATTGCTAATGACATGTGCATGTCATACGGAGGTGTAGTCTGTGCACATGTAACACACCTACGCATAATGCACGCTGTGCATGTTTGCTGTGAGACTATGCATATCCCATTATTCTCAATAGCTGCCCCACTCACATGCAATACACAGAGCATGACACACATGTGTGGCAACACAGTACTGGACATTGTATAGGCATACCTGATACACATGTACACAACACACACGTTTGGCATACACACTACACCTTAGCCTGCTACACATGTCCAATTATGACACCTGCTGTATGGCCACCCTTCAGTATCCCACTTCTCATCTATGCAGCACACATAATATACCTGAGGGGTAGAGGCCTATCATGTCTTTGTGCAACAGTCTTGAACAAATAATACATTCATGTTAGGCAATGCTCACTATTGGCCACCTTACAAACCCATGTAACAAGTGGCTGTGTAATTGTGGATGTAGTCATGTTACTGCACGTCAGGTGCAGCATGCTAGCTGCCTGTCTGGCACACATTATTATTGTTGACTGACCACAAGAAGCATGTTGATCATGGCTCACATTACTACACCACATCCAGTTCCGCCGACCACAAAAGTACACATAGCAGTCATTGCGTAGCACCGTCATGTGTTTTGTGTGTGTGTGCAAATATATGCACCCACAGCTTGTAACACTTGCACAACATTGTTATGTCCTTGTACACATTGTGTCCCAGGGTGGAGACAATCACTGAACAACTACACACAAGCATCAAGTACACGTATACTGTTATTAACAAGGGCTGTCCACACTTGCACTGCATGGTCCTGTGCGACACATAATCTGCATGCTGACACATGTGCAGTGATGTTTTTCCTTGTGATACTGTCACCCACCCTAAAACAGTATTGTGTATGTGTTGGATTGCAGGTGTGTCTGTGTTTGTATCTGCTGTACTGAGGAGTATGCTGTGCATGTGTGCCTGTGCGCATGTGTGCATGTGCACATGTGTGCCTGTGTGCATGTGTGCCTGTGCGCATGTGTGCATGTGTGCCTGTGCGCATGTGTGCCTGTGTGCATGTATGCATGTGTGCATGTGTGCCTGTGCGCCTGTGTGTCTGTGTGTATGTGTGCATGTGTGCCTGTGCGCCTGTGTGGTAATATCATGTACACATTTGTAAACTGTGGTTCCTATCTTCCTCTCACAGGTTCTGATGTTGCTGTGGTGGAGTGCAGCAGGGAACCTGAAGCCACTGCTGGGGATAGTGATTATGATGATACATGTGTAATGGCACAGGGAGGTGTGACAGGGTCTGTCATTGGTCAGCCAATTGACAGTACACAGCAGTCAACCCCATCAATGGACACAGTCATCCTGCCTATACATCCATTGTCACCAATGTCCTTAGCTGAGAGACAGCATACAGTGGGCATTGACCAGGGTAGTGTGGTATCATTGGCACATGCATCCCCTCACAGCAGCCATGGCCAGATTCCTGACATGGTACCACACAGGCAGATGTCCAGGGGTTCTCGTGGGAGCATCCATGGTCGTACTGCCCCTGTCAGACGTGCCCACAGAGGTCTTTCAACCTAAGCTATGTTCCGGGCTGTAATGCAGGCACAGGCACGTATGGAACGGTACACCAGACAGGGTCTGAGGGAGCTTAGAGCACATCGCACCGCTATGAATGACACTATGCGTGACGTTGCGTCTGCCATCCGTAACATCAGCGAGGTCATTGATAGACGTTGGGGGGACACATTAGATCTCTTCCACAACTACATGTCCAGGAGCCAGGACAGTGCAGGACGGTTGAGGCATCGACGTGGACGTATGCCAGCAACATTATCAGCTGGCAGTCGTCGAGGATGACAACAAACCGGCAGCCGCTCCCATAGTGCCAGTACCAGCCCCAGCAATGCTGGGTCTGTGCTGTCATTAGACCATCCAAGAAGACCATGTGCACGTGGCTCTGGACAGTCCCAGCAGGGACATGTGTCCAGTCAACAACCCACTGCTTCTGATGACAGTACCCAGTCTGGCTTAGTACCTGATACTGTCCGTAACACCCCTGCCAGGCACAGGTACCGTGTCCATGGCCAGAGACAGTGATCTGTATGACCTGGCAGGTACAGTCTGTGGCTGTCCACAAACACCCGTAAAGGGCAGCCACATGGTGGAACTGTGTGCATGCATACACACACACATAATGCTAACACCTAGGGCTAACACATACACACACACATTGCAGCAACATTGCCCCATGAACTGTTATCCCTCACTAACACACACACATACATACATGTCAATTGGATGTGTCAATGGCAGACTCTGGCAAACCAAGTACACACCCTGTGCATATGATGAAACTGTGCCACCTCCTGCCATCTGTAACATTGATGCAGGAACAGGGTAGCATGGTGCTGATGCACAGGGTGACAACATAGCACTGTAGTAATATTATCATGTTGTTAACAGTACAGTGTAATGATATTGTTGTGGGTATATTCGAGCATGCATGATGCATTACCTATGTTTGTCATTGCAGTTTTGTATACACCAGTGTTAATTCCCAAAGTGTACTGTCTACACATGTGCCTCATGGCTGTTGTGTGTACCTGTGCCTGCATGTGTTGGGGTGTGGACAGTACATGTGTGATGTTTGCAGCACTGAGTTGCAGGTGTACATTTGTGAACATGGTTAGCATGGAACATGACATGGTTTGACAGTATGCTGTGGGTGATACAGTTTCCAAATGTCAATGGTCTGCATTCTGGTAGTATACACAGCTTACATAGCCTGACATTCAGTGGTCATGACATGGTGTCTCCTCAACTGATACACAGATGTAGGAACCTGGTGTCAGTGATATCCCTGCAGTACTACACTATATTTTTACTGAGCCACACACATCCCTGGGAACAATATTCTTTGGCATATAGCAGTCTCACGTACATGCCAGCACACTACGGATATGTCCATCCACAACTGCAAATACATACAGTGGCCTACAATGCATTCTACACATGACACACCTAACCACCACAAGGGTATCATATGGACAGATACCTGCTTTCCAAGCCATGCTGTATTGCTGTAACACAACTGTGGCATTGGCATCGGCATGTAGTTAACACAGTATTCCAACAGTACCATGTAGGTGGTAGCACCCATCATGTAGAATGGGTAATGTTGTGTACATGTGGACAAGTGTTATCTTGTCTTTCCTGTGATATTCACATTTCCAAAGGTATTCTGCTGTCCCTCGGTGTATCACCTAAGCAAGAAGGTGTCTGTATGCATATCGGCAACAGTTGCCATACACCTACACTGGGTGCCCATCACTCACAGACTTTGCTGTGTTTTAACATGTCTGACATATACTCCAGACATGAACCCTCACCCACATTAATCTATCAAAGCTTTCATGGGTGTGTGTCACATAGTTGGCCTAGGACACAGATCACTGCAGTAGCCTGCATTGTCACCAACATACATGTATGGCCTAAGGTCTGGTAAGCTGCGGCACATGCTGACAATGGTAACAACTGTATTCATATGGGCAGCCTTCACACATAGGAACTATTAAAGGTGACAGGTACATATCTGTATGTGGCACACACATACCTGATGTGTGCATTGAAATTACTGTTATAATAATATGTCATACAATAATAAAAGCAAAACACACAATACATTGACAAATTGTGTGATAAATGCACACATGGCATTTGTAGGATTCAAACCCCTACCTAACTATGTTATGATACTTGAGAGAGACGCATTAGCACAGCGAGCTATTCGCATTACTGGATGATTTCTCTTCTTCTGGTGTATTTATAGGGTGCTGACATCATCAGTCTTTCCAAAGAAGAATGTACATCTTTAACTATCCCTCAGTATAGGGGTTAACAATATCTGTACATTAACAGATGCTTAGTTCAGGGTCACATATGCACACTGGCACTGCCAGGTTATGTTCTATAGCATGCTTTGTGACCACAGGACTTGTAACACACAACACAAGTAGGGGGTGTATCCATATACATCACAGATACACACACCTCTGGGTTGGTACCACTGCACTAAGCATGACAGGCCATACATATACAACTACCATTGTGCAAAACTGCCTTTTGGTTTGGTGTGTAGTTCAGACCCCCCCCCATACCCAGTAACCACACTTGGCTTTCCTGGGAACAGTGTAGGATATGCAGGTCTTCACACACACCATTATAGTGGTTGACTTCAGGTACACAAATATTGACTGGGGATACTTCTCAGGCCCTCAACAACATCACCCTGCAGCCACTACAATTTGTGGATCCATGTGCTATGGCACAACCAGTCACCACACCCACAAGGGGGAATGCATCTTGGACCTGATCATCACCAACATGGGGACTCTATGTTCCACACCAGAGGTAGAACCATCATTGTTAAGATCAGACCATAAACAACTTTCCCTGGACATCTATATCCCGTCCCCACCCCCAGCCAAGGAAATCACTGTAAAGAATTTCTCAAAAGCAGACTTTGCACTTGTGAAGACTGGGGTGGAATACTTCAAAGGCCCCATGCTGGAGGATAATACAGCCCAATCTGCAGAATCCTTTACAAATGCATTGTATGAGCACCTGCAGGTATGCATTGATCATGCTATCCCAAATAAAACCATGACTCCTCCAAAACAGGAGACCTGTCTGGTTGACCACAGCCATATATAAGCTGTACAACAGAAGGAGGAAGCTACTAAATAACAGAGCAATATCCCACAGACCCACATAGATCATAACCTCTCCTTTGCTAATCACATTGATAGAGTCATTGCAAAGACCTTTATATAGCCCTCCTTATCACATGGGTGTTTGCATGTAGATCATGGGAGGTCATTGTGGCCCTCTACTAGTCACTCATCAGGCCCATGTTTGACTACAATGCCCCTTTTGGGGTGTACCTTACCCAACACCTGCGGCAACTACAGTGAACACAACAGTACCTCCCCATTAGGATCATGGGATACACACAGATGTCCTATGCAGCTCAACTAAAGGATCTCCAGCTCTACTTGGTTGCTTAACGCCTACTCAGAGGTGATCTATGCCTGATGTACACAGCCATTTCAAACCCAGAAGTAATGGACATGCTCCACCTCCTAGAGCTACACACTCCAGGGACTTAAACCTCAGCACAAAAATAAATAGGACATGCTGCAGGGACAGATTCATTACCCAGAGGCTCCCCTCACTCTGGAATTGAATCCCAATTAAAGTTAGACATAGCCCCTCGCCAACCCCCATCCAGCGAAATACAGCCGCATGGATGGGAAATTGCAATTTCACCCCTGGGATCTCCACTGTGTCCCTGCTTGATAGAGGCACAGCAATCTAGCCTTAAAGGGTGCCTTCTGTGACCTACTTTACAGAGGCACAGTAAGCTACTCTACTGGGGAGGTGGACACCAAATGCACTCTGCCTAGGCTTATGAATTCCCTAGGGCAGACAGCATAGTATCGACCTCTGCACCTATATTTATGTTCGGGATGCACAATATTTGTTGCTGGTACTGTTTGCAGTTCTTTATTGCCATAGCTTTCCCAGTTTCTATGATCAACTTGTGTATCTGCGTAACATGTTTGATCATGACAGGGTTCTAGTATATTAATATATGTGTCTGTTGTCATTTAACTGTGTGCACAGGGCAGATTGCTGGATCATGGGAGGTTCCTGGCTTAACACATACAACTGCCAGATATGTGTGACTGACTGCTATACTCAGACATGGCCCAAGTGTGTGAGCATGCCCAGTTCAGCCTTTCCATGGTTTGTTGCCTGACATATGTCTCATTTATCCAAGTGTGTGAGCATGCCCATTGTGACCTTTACATATATTGTGATCTTGAGTCCACTACATTTCTGGTTGTGTGTGAACATGACCAATATTGACATTTATACTGTGTGTGTTGGAAGTATTGTTGTGTTCTTACTGCCAGACTCCTTTGTGTCATAACTCAACAGGGATTATGCTGTGCCTGCAGGGTTTCCATGTGATAGTTTGCAAAGACTTGGCAACATTCTCTCTTACTGGCTGAACACTGCAATACTTTCATGGTGTAGTGGTTCAGTACTTTCACTATGGTGCACAGTATCATGGGTTTGAGTCCCATCACTGCTTTAAATTTTCATACTGAGCAGACTAGACTGGTTAAGGGCCAGTTGGGCAACTATGAGCATGTTGCATTTTGTTCAGCTATGGCCTACTTAAACCAGGCTTGTCCGACATTGCTGTGTATTCACCAACTTGGGTGGACATTGCCAAACATTACTCCACATTGACTACAGTTGTACTAGTTGGTGTGTGTGATTCTGTTCATAGGTTCATACTAGGCTATCTGCCCTAGGGCATTTATAATCCTAGCTTTCAGCACACATTTTAAGTGGAGTTTGCCATGACATTTTTCAAGGTTGGTATACTGTGCCTCTGTCTAACAGTGACATAGAAGTGATACCCAGGGTAAACCTACAATCTCCCATCCACTCATCAAGATTCCTCTTGAAGAGAGTCAATGAGGGACTCTGGCTAACCTGGAGTGGGAGTTTATTCAAGAGTGGGGGGAGCCTCTGGGTTATGAATCTGTCACTCCAGCATGTCGTATTTATTTCAGTCCTGAGGTTCAGGTCTCTTGAGCGCGTAGCTTGATGGGATTCTGAGTTTCCGAGGTGCAGCATGTCCATTGATTCCAGGTTGGACATGGCTTTATACATCAGACACAGATTGCCTCTGGGCAGGCAGTATGCCACTGAGTGGAGCTGCAGTTTCTTTAACCAGGCAGCGAATGGCAAGTGTTTGAGCCCTTTGATCCTCCTGGTGAGGTACTTTTGTGGTCTTTCCAGCGGCTGCAGGTGTCTGATAAGGTACATCCCACAAGGGGAATTGTACTCAATTATGGGCCTGATGAGGGATGAGTTAAGAGGCATGATGACCTCCCCTGATGTAGATGTGAATACCTTCATGATTAGGTGGGCTATATGAAATGTTTTTGTAAACACTTTGGCCACGTGGTTATCGAATGAGAGATTGCTATCAGCATGGTTCCCCAGGTCCCTTATCACTTCTTCCATACTTAATGGGTTACCACCTATGTGGCAATTTGTGGGCATTAGTTTTTTACAAAGGGTAGGACTATACACTGTTTTGCGTTTAGCTTGAGGACATGGCTCTGGCAGCAGTTGTCTGTTTCTATGAGGCCCTTTTGTAGGATGCTTGTGTCAGCTGGAGGGTCGATTATGGTGCCCAGTTTGCAGTCATCTGCAAACTTGTTCACCAACAGTCCTTCTGTGTTGGGCTGTACCTCTGAGAAAGATATACCAAACAAGGGAGGTCCCAGGACTGAGCCTTGTGGGATGCCACTTGTAGCTGGTTTGGGGTCTGACATGGCTCCAGCATTTCTGACCATGTGGGTTCTGTCCTTGAGCCAGTTTGCAACCCATCTAGTGACATAGGGGTTTATATTGAAGCTGGTGATCTTATCTATGATGACCAAGTGGGGTACTGTATGGAAGGCTTTTGCGAGGTCCAGGTAGGCTGTGTGGACCACCTTCCCCTCGTCAATGGCCTTGGTGACTGTTTCTAATGACTCAACCAGGTTTAAGAGGCAGGATCTGCCCTTGACAAAGCCAAACTGGGTAGGATCCAGTGTCTGTAGGTCCCCAATATGTTTATTTCTGAGGTCCATGATGATCTTTCCATAGCTTTGCAGACCAAGGTAGTCAGGCTTCTGGGGCTTCTGATAGTTTGCAGTATCCATTGAGGCACCACCTTTGTGGAGAGGGACCACTGTTGCTGTACACTGCTCTTTGGGTACATATCCTGTGGTAAGGCTGAGATTGAGCAGTGGTTTTATGTTTGTGTTCAATTCTTCTTGGGATTCATGTTGGACACAGCCCAGGACACCGTCTGGTCCCATTGATGCTGTGTGTTTTGCTTTGGAGAGGCTGGCTGTTACCTGAGCATCTGCGATGTCAGGGGGCCAGCATTCTGCTGGGATAGATATTTGCCCTTTTGGTGGGGGGGGGGAGAAGTTTGCACTGAAATTGTCAGCTCAGATGTTGGCAATGTCTGTGGATTGGTGTATTGTTTGTCATTTTGGACTACTTCTGAGCATATCTGGGGATTCCCACACAGGTTCCTACCATAAGTAAACAATGCCTTGTGATTATCCTTGGTGTCCTGTACAATTTTTATCTCAAAGATGGCCTTACATGATCTTATGTGTGGCCATAGTTTTTCAATAATACTGATCAGAGATGCCTTCCCTTTTTGGGATTTTGATCTATCATATAGTAGCTTCCTCCTCGTATTGTATGGTTTGTTTATGGCTGGGGTCCACTGGACAGGATGCCTGGCTTTGGAGGATTGGGTCTTGGTTTTATTTGGGATTGCATGATCCATGCATTCCTGACGGTGTTCATAGAATGCGTTTATAAAGGGTTATGAGGTCTGGGCCATATTTTCCACAGGCACAGTGGCTGTGAAGGATTCCACCTCAGTTTTGAGGAGTGTGACATTTGCTTTAGTGAATAATTTTCACTGTGTTTTTCTGGCCATGGGCTGGGATCGGGATGTGAATATCCAGTGAGATTACTCTCTGGTCTGATCTTTCCAGTGAGGGATACACTTCTGGTCTTGGGCATAGAGACCCCATGTTGGTGATGATTAGGTCCAGTATTTTTCCTCTGTTGTGGGAGTGGTAGCAAGTTGTTTCATAGCATTTTGGTTTATAAATTCTGGGAACCTTTGGGCTAGGGTTTTGGGGCTAGGGTAATGCTCCCAGTCTATGTTTGGATAGTTGAAGTCACCCAATATAATGGTGTTTGGGGAGACCTTCATATTTTCATGTGTTCTCCAGTCAGCCAAGTGTGGTTCCTGGGTTTAGGAGGGTGGTCTGTAGCAGGCTGTGAACTGGAAGGTGGTTTTAGCCACTGTTAGTTGCACATGGATAGTCTCTGATGCTTCTTGCTGTGCCACCAACCTGGGGGTGTGGGTATCCTTGACAAATATTGATACTCACCCTCCTTTTGTAGTTTGTTCCATGTTTTGCAGCTGTAAAGCATGGTATGAGGTGTAACCTGTTAATGCTAGGGTGCTCTTGGGAGCCTTGAACTAGGTTTCTGTTACTGCACAGATATCAACATTCTCCATGCTGAGGAGAGTTTGGAGTGCATGCATCTTGCAGTTTAGACTTCTGGCATTGAGCAGCATTACTTATAGTTTCTTATCCCTTGTGATACCTATGGAGGTGGGTTTGTGTTTTGAGCCTTACCTAAAAAAGGCACTATGGGGGTGACAAGAGCCTTTGGCAATATCCAAAAGGCCACAGGTGATAGGTGAAATCCATCCCTAGTGAAGCATCATGTCTTGTTGAGCATGTCATCCCAGGCTGACAGGCATTGTATCCCTTTTCACTGACACTAATATCTAAGCCAATTGTTGTAATTGATCATCTTGTCTTCATATTGTGGTCTCATGTTTGGGGAGGGTAGGATGATACTCAAGGTCATCAAGTTTGCATATACTACATGGTGGTAAATGCTGTTTAGCACTACCTTACATTGCTTAACACATGGCAATCATGCCTCAGGTGGTGCTGCAGGGCTGCCTATGTCAGATGCACATACTGTACTCCCTATACATGTTTGGAAACAGGTAGTGTCAAGTTAGGCATCCCTTTTACTATATGTACGAGTCAGAGAGAGGTATCATTTCCAGGGTTCCTACTGAGCCAGTGTATGTGCTATGCGTTGCCTCTTTGCCAAGGCCAAGGCATACTGGGCATGCCTCCTTCTGCCTACTGGGGCAGGCTCAGGTTGTTCCTCCTCCGAGTCACGCTCTGCCTGTGATGGCCTTGGCACTGGTGGGGGGCTGTTTGTCCCAGGCCTATGCTGGTTCTGCTGCAGCTGTTTTCACAGAATCATATTATGTAGCATAGCACATACCATGACAATTTGGGTACATGTAGTTGGTGAATATTGCAAGGCTCCAACAGATGTGTCCAGGCACCGGAACCGTGACTTGAGCAACCCAAACACACACTCAATTACATTTCGTGTTTGTGCGTGTGCCTCATTATGGCGTTCCTGTTCAGGTGTGTGTGCATTTCTGATGGGTGTCATCAGCCACAGCTCCAGTGCATAGCCAGCATCCCCCACTAAGTGACCATGTGGGATGTCCCCATTGGCAAATGTCTGGTACAGCTGCGTCAGATGCCAGATATGGGAATCATGGTAGCTTCCAGGGCAGCCAGCACACACATTCATTATTATGCCCTGGGCATCACACATGACCTGGCAGTTGATGGAGGGGAAGCCCTTGAGGTTAATGTAGGCCCTACCCCGCTCACTGGCTGGTGCTTTGATGCTTATATGCGTGCAGTCTATTGCACCCACTACCTCAGGGTATTCTGCTATTTTCTGGAAGAGATGCATATTGATGGCCAATACCTCACGGGAATTGGGGAAATATACATGATCACCGACATGTGCTGACATGGCATCCAGGAACTGGTGCAGTACCCTGGATGCTGATGCCTGTGATATCCCCATCATATCACCAGTTGGTCTCTGCAAGGTACCTGTTGCTAGTATTCTTAGGCCAACACATACCTTGGTTTCCACTGGGATGGGTTCCCCTCTGTTGGTTCTGTGTGTGAGGCGTGGCCTGCACAGCTCAACAATTTGCTGCATGAGGTCTCTGTCCACTCTATAGTGCTCCACTATCTCCAGCTCATGTAACCCCTGGTAGGTGACCCTGGGCCTGTACACTCTTCTCCGTCTCCTCACTGTGGGTTGTCTGGCAGCATTTGCATTGTCACCACCCTCAGCATGTTGCATATGTCACCTTATAACAGCAATGGCAGCCCCTAGCATTTTTTGTCTGAGTGTAGCTTTTTCAGTTTTCACTTCTAGTAGCTTACTCCAGTGTTGCAGTGTCTCTTGAGAGAAACAAACTACACTGTTGTTTGCAGAGTTTTAAGTGCTGGGCTGGGCTAGTGTTCTGCCTGTGTAATTGCCTGATTCTGATTGTTTGCACCTGCTAGCTCTACTAGTATTCCCTGGTAGCTTCCTACTATTTGTTGTGCTTCCTTTTTCCTTTCTGTTACCTCGGGGGAGCCATGCGCATACAAGCGGAACCACGCTCACAGCAGCTAACATTCACGCACACATGCTTACATGGACTAAAACTTGCTTATTTGGGTTAAACTGTGCACACACAAGCGCAAACATGCTTACAGGTCTTCCAACAGCCTGATACATGCTTACTCCAGCTTAAACGCATGCACTCACGCTTCCATGTGCGCACTCTGTCTTACTCGAGTTTACAGGCGCGCACACACGCACATACCCGCTCAGCAAGAAACTTTGGTGTTATCTACAGTATACACTTTCCATTTCTTGGCTTTACCTGGCCTACCTGTTGACACACCTCTTTCCATGATGTATAACTGACAGCTAACACATGCCACTGTGCTCCAATGAGCTTTACTACTTTCATACATGCCCCCCCTTGTGATGTCACCTATCTCCTACTCTGTTCCTCCCCATATCCTACTCCTACACTCCACTGACTGTGCTCATTTGCTATGTAAAAGCGTGATTCACTATCCTAACACTCATTTACATAGGATTGCCTACTAATGCTTGGTTACATGTCTTAGCCTGGGCTTCTCCCCTTAGCATCCCCTATTCGGTGGCCATGTTGTCTTCAGCCTGCTATTCCCTTACATTGGCATGTAACAATTTTCATAAATTCCATGTTTGTGGCTTTTATTGTCTAATTTTCTGATTTTTATAGCACACCCCATTTGTGCGACGCTGCGCTACGCTTAAACATTGGAAATTGCCGAAAAAAAAAATCTTTTTATTTTAATTTTGCATCTGGGAAACATTCCAATGGCCGTATATTTGGCCATTGGCATGCTTCCTCAACCATATGCAACCTTTATTTGGAGCTGACAAGGCTCCATTGTGCTATTTGCAGAACGGTACTCAGTTGTCAACTGAGTACATTTCTGCAGCTAACACATCTCCTACTCGGACAGGTTTGTGCTTCCTAGATCCCACATTTACCTCATTTGCATGCCTTTCGGCTGCAAGTGAGGTAATTTGCATATCCTAGCCCTGTCCATGTAGGAGACATTTTAGGAGCTCTCTTACATGCCCCTACAGGCTGTTCCTGGATCGCTTGTCGGACATGATGGCTGCATGGAGTCTTACTCTACTCGTAGACTCTGTGCAAGCCATCGTGAATCCGGCCCAATCTGTATACTGGAATGTCTGTGCTGACTGATTATTAAGAAAGTACTGATTGTTTCATTTTTTGAAATGGCCAAGCCAAGTGAGCTAATATTTGGGTTTGTTGAATTTGAATACACCTGCTTTTTCACTTATGTCCAGTCTCCAGAGGAGTTTTTTAGTCTTTATATACATATATAGATAGCCAGTGACAGAGTGCTAATCACATGGACTCATGTTTAAACAAGGCAGCTCACTTTTTAATGAGCTCAGCTTTAAGACATTTTTTTAAAGGCACAAAGGAATATGCTTCAGTATAGCAGTAAATAATAAAACAAAACATTTTATTTGGATAGTTTTTTAAAGTAGTAAAGTAAATAGTTATTTAAAGAAATAGGAACAGACCAGCTTGTTAGGAATTTCTGGCTGCAGAAAATAATTCACCAACATTCAGTTGTTACACAAACTGATGCTTCAAAAATTTTCAGACTAAAGTCAGAAACAATGCATTATTGGCTTTACTTAGATCTAGACAAAAAGTTCATAACACTGGCAGGTGATTTTCCCTTAATTCAATATGAACAGTTCATAAAGGATATAACAGCCTCAGAATAACAAGATGCAAGTTTTTAAACAACAAAGTACAGTTTTAGGCAAGAAATGCAGATGTGGTGTCTCACTTTCTGGTCAGCAGACTTACTTCTCTGACGTCTCGGAACAGTCTTTAGGATTTCTAGAATATAGATCTTTAGACAGAAGCAATATTCACAGAAATACACATTTTTCTTTTTTTCCCAAACAGTCTCTTTCTAAACTCACACCGAATTCCTGTTCTTTCTCTCACAAGCCCTGATTTTAAGCACCTGTTTACATTGTCTTCAGAACGACTTAACGGGGAACTTTACCCTTCTGTAGCAAGACAGGCCAAATCAATCACACAAACTCAATGCTTTTGTATGGGTTCATATTATATAATCGAACTTTTACAAGTTCGAACACCATATGGTCAAACCAATATGTTCGAACTTGTAAAAGTTCGAATACATAAAAAAAAAAAAAATGATCTGATGGTTGTAAGCAGGGGGGCAAGCCCCCTTGCACTCCCAGCTATTTAAATATACCAACTCCGAGATCATACTACGGTGCAGTAAAGGGAAATATTCCCACTTGGGGGGTGCAGGGGGGCTTGCCCCCCCCTGCTTACAGCAGTTAGTTTTTTTCTTTTTTTTTCTTTTAAATGTTTGAATTGTTGAAACTTCAAACATATGGGTTCGACCTTATTACGTTTGAAGTTTCAACAATTCGATCACGTAATAGGAACCCCTTTTGTACCTGTTGTCTTTCAACAGCCCTTGTGTTCTGTCACATCCCCCTCTCTCAGCCCAAACTCAGGGAGCTGAGGACCTGTGCAGTTAAAGCTTAGAGCTGAGATGTGCCTTCTGCTTTTCCATGTTTAGCCCTGGGTCTGGGTTCTGTAGTAAAATGATAAGACTGCAGGATACCAAAACTCTAGTGATCCTGTTTGTTTTCCTTGTTCTGTTTCATCCACTTGACTGGTCCTTGGTTTGGTATTCTTAAATTTTAGCCTTAGAGTCAGACATGGCTTTGTAAGTCAAGCAGAGATCGCATCTAAGTAGGTGATATGAGACAGAGAATAATTGGATTTTTTGTCTGTCCATATAGGACAAGTATTTAAGGCCTAGGGTCATCTTTGTGAGGTACTTTTGCAGCCTCTCCAGTTGTTGCAGGTGTCTAGTGAGGTATATGCCAAATGGGGTATTGTACGCGATGATTGGCCTAATGAGGGAAGAGTAGAGGAAGACAATGACCTCTTTCTTCCTGGATGCAAAACCCTTAGTAATGAGATGTGTCACATAGAAGGACTTTCTGACCACAGTGGCAATGTGGTTGTCAAAAGAGAGGTTGCTGTCAACCTGTGTTCCCAGATCTCTTATAACGCCTTCTATGTTCAGTGGACTACCATCGATGTGGTAATTCATGGGAACTGAGTTTTTCCCAAAGAGAATGACAACACATTTTTTGGCATTGAGCTTAAGGCCATGGTTCTGCCACCAGTCGTTGGTCTCAATGAGGCCTTTCTGCAGGATGTCAGCATCACTTGGGGAGTTAATAATAGCTCCCAACTTGCAATAGTCTGTGAAATTTGTCAGCCAGGGTCCCTTTGTGTTGGCCTGGCCTTCAGAGAAGTAGATACCAAACAGGAGAGGACCCAGGACCGAACCCTGTGGGACTCCACTCGTGACTGGTCAGCAGTCTGACTTGAAGTCAGCTACTTTCACACTGCAGGTTCTATCTGTGAGCCAGTTTGCAACCCATCTAGTGATATAGGGGTTGATGCCTAGCTTAGTGAGGTTTTCTGTGATTCCTGAGTGGGGAATGGTATCAAAGGCCTTGGCCAAATCAAGGTAGGCTGTATAAACCACCTTGCCTTCATCCACAGCTCTGGTGACTGACTCAAAGAAGTTGACCAGGTTGAGCAGGCATGAGTTACCCTTCACACAATCAAACTGTGTGGGATTCAGAGTTTGGAGATTCCCTATATCCTTGTTTATTGGGTCCATGATGACATGTTCCATAGCTTTGCAAATCAGACTCATCAGGCTAATGGGGCGACAGTTCCCAGGGTCTGTAGTCGCTCCTCCTTTGTGGAGAGGGATAACTGTAGCAGTGCACCATTCAGTAGGGGCAAAGCCTGAGGTGAGGCTGTGATTGAACAGGGCACACAAGTGTGGTGCCAGCTCACTCTGTAGTTCATGTAGAACACATCCATGGATATTGTCAAGTCCCATAGAAGCTGTATTCTTGGCCTTGGACAGTGTTGTTTTAACCTGTGCAGCAGTAATACTGGGTGCCTGGCAATCTACTGGTATTGTGATTGGTCCTTGGGGTGGGAGGGGAAAAGCTGGCACTGACTCGGTCTGCCAGTATATTGGCAATATCTGTTGGCTCGGTATAGGAGGTACCATTGTGCAGTAGATCAGAGCAAATCTGGGTATTGCTGTGGAGATTCTTTACATAACTATAGAAGGTCTTGTGGTTGTTTTTGCTATCTGCTGGAATTCTGTTTTCATAGCTAGCTTTAGAGGATTTGATGAGGGATCTTAACTTTTTGTTGAGGCTGATAAGGGAGTTTTTCCAGTCTTGAGACTTCACCTTATCATCAGCTTCTTCCTTCTGTTGTAGAGTTTGTTTATGGCAGGGGACCACCAGATTGGCTTCCTTTTTTTGGAACAGAGGGTCTTGGTTCTGTTGGGTATGGTGAGATCCATACAGTTGTGTACATGTTCATACAGTGCATTGGTGTATGATTGGGCAGTCATGCAACAATTCTCCATTTGCATGGGTGCCGTGAAGTTAGCCACCTCTGTTTTAAGGAGCCCAAAGTTAGCTTTGGAGAATGTTTTCATGGTGGATACCTTTGCAGGGGGTTGGGGTGGGGGTGTGGGGGGGATGTGGATTTCCAAGGTGATTAGTTTGTGGTCGGATCTAACCATGGAGGATTTGACTACTGGTGTAGAGCAATGATCACCCATGTTAGTAATGACCAGGTCAAGGATGTTGTTACCTTTAGTGGGGGTATGAATGGGCTGGTCCAGGGCATTGGAATTAATGAATTCCAGGAAACGTTGGGCAAGTGTATTGGTACATGAGTAGTTTCCCCAGTTAATGGAGGAGTAGTTGAAGAGTATGAGAATGTTAGGTTGGACCCTAATATTCTCCAGAGTGCTTAGGTGCATGGAGTGTGAGTCTTGGGACATGGTTGGGGACCTATAGCAGGCTATGACCTGAATCGCTGTCTTACCCACTATTAGCTGCACCTGAAGTATCTCTGATGCGTTATGTTGGGCTACCAGTCTGGAGGTATGCGCATCCTTTATGAATACGGAAACACCACCACCTTTGGAGATTCGGTCCAAGTTCTGGGGCAGAAAGGTGGTGAATGAGTTATAACCTGGTAGTGCAGGGGTGCTTTCTGCTGCTTTGAACCAGGTCTCTGTTACAGCACAAATGTCGATGTCCTCCATTTTAAGGAGTGTTTCGAGCAAGTGCATTTTGAGATTTAGACTTCTAGCATTGAGCAACATGACCCTCAGATTGCATTTGTTTGTGGCTGTTATGGTGGTAATTTGGTCTTAGGAACACAGCCTAAAAAAGGCACTATAGGGGTGACAAGAGCCTTGGCCAGTATCCAGATGCCCAGGGGTGACAGATGCAGGCCATCTCTGGAAAAGCATCGAGGTCTGTCAGTCATATCATCCCAGGCAGACAGATACTGGATCCTCTTGGAATGACACCAGAAACTTAGCCAATTGTTGAAATCAATCATTTTCTGCTTGTACTGTGGTATCATTCTGAGTGATGGTAGCATGCTGCTCAGGGCTAGGCTTATACCCGCCTGGGCTACATAATCTGAGAGCTCATCCATGCGTCTTTTCATGTAGCCCAGGGAGGTATGTCTCAGGTCATTCTCACCCACATGTACAATGACAGAGTCATATTTGTACCTGTTGTTGAGGGACCTGAGTGCATGCATTATGTGGGGGATCCTGGCACTTGACAGGCAGCTGACTGTTACTTTCTCCTTATTCAGCCTAGTGAGTGGGACATCAGTGTGCCTCACTATTGAGTCACCTATGACTAGTGTGTTGGGCATGCCATAGGGGCTTTGGTTGAGTGGCACACTGTTTAGGAGAGTTATGTGTCTCATGATTAGCGTTGTGTTGTAGTGGTCGAGTGTGTTTCTGCGTTGGAGGCCTCTGCTATTTTAATAGATTTTTATTGAGAGCCCTAGCGAAGTTGGGTGTGTGGTTTGTGTTTTTATGTGAAGGCAGTGCTGGTTTGTGTTCTGGGGGGTTATGTGTTCCATGTGGTGTGGTACAAGTGTTGACCTTCTCCTCTTGACCAGCTATCCCAGTCTTTGCTGGAGAGTGCGTGGCTTCCAGTTTGGATATATAAGTGCATCTCTCACAAGTCTGAGTGTTGGGAGGTAAGAGAAGAGGGTTGTCAGTGTACATGAGGCAGTTGCTACATTGCCTCAGGATGCCCAAGTTCACCAGGTTAATAGGAGAAAGCACAGGGAACTGACCTTTAGACATGCATGGAGGGGTGGGCATTAATAATAAGTATTGGAGCTGTTTCCTTGTAGAACATTTAGTGCTGGTAGCACTTTTGTGTGCTACAATAATTGCTACAAGAAGTCTGGTAAAGTGCTAAATTAATAAGCTAGTAAAAGTGCAAGAGAGGCGAAAACTAGCAGATCTAAGGGGAAAATTGAAGAGCAGACTTTTTGGTGTGGCTCAGAAGCTTACAAACAGTCCTGGATACAGCAAATCTGTATCTGGACTAGACTAGTTACAGGAAAGGTGGGAAACAAGCGCAAAAGCAGGCTTTTAAACCAGAAATTTGAAAGAGATGGAAAAACTGCCCAAATGGCCAATAAACTACATTTTCTGGGCCAGAAACCACTCCTCTTGTGGTAGATAGGCTACCTAGTGCTTACCACTCCCACTGATAAGCTAGAAGGCTTCCCTCCAACACAGAAAGGCTTGTGGGGCTCAGAAGCTTACAAACAGTCCTGGATACAGCAAATCTGTATCTGGACTAGACCAGTTACAGGGAAGATAGGAAGCAAGCTTAGAACTTTTTTTCACAGAAAAGTAGCTAAAACAGCACTAAAAACAATTCAAATGCAGTGCAAGCTAGAACACTTGAGTTGTAGCTGCATTAAAGCAAATACAGTTTAAATAAATGCAATTTATTCAAATGGTATTCTGAACTGAATTCAATTATTGTTTTATTCAACTCCGAACAGTTAAAAAGTGCCAAACATATACTTATCAGCTCTATATTTTCAGATTGTTTGAGAAGCAGACTCAGTCAGAATACAAAGAGATTCTGGCAATGGTAGATTCTAGCAAAGTATTTTTTTAAGTAAAGTGGAAAGGGAGAAATGAGGAGCAGAAGATAATTCAAGGTTAAGAAACTAAGTGGGTTGGCCTTCTCAAATGTTCTCTCTTTATTAGGTAGAATGAGCTAATGACACTAGACTGGGAAGAGTGTCCCAGATCAAATTTACAGTAGGTGTGGGCAACAGCAAAGCTACCAAGTATAACAACAAGATGCCAATAGGGAGGGAGAGTGGGAAATTATTTAGACAGAAACCACTACAGAAATGTTTATTACAGCAGAAAAACAGCAGTGAGCCACTAAATGAAAGTTTTAAACAGATAAAGGAGCAAGGTGACTCTAGAGAATTCTTTTAACTGCAAACATATCAGTTATATGACACACTCCTTGGCAGGAAATCAGAACAAACATACAGATGTTTGACAAATGGAGAAAATTTCTAGTTAATACCTTACACACAGTGAAATAGCTAGAAAAGATTTACAAACAGTGTGACAGTAAAAATCGTATTTATCAGGCCCTGTGAGGCAGACAGTTTTAGTACAAATGTGCAGATTAGTTAATAGCTATAAAATACAGTAAAAGGTATGCAGCACATAATACAAAATTCTATAAATATCTAGAATAAGCAATAACTAGTAAAAATAAGCAAAAAATCAGGATACTTATTGTTATATATCACAGATCAGAGTTTTGGTCCGTACCCCTCCTCCATTTAGCTCTGTATGAAATGGCAGAAACACTCACAAGGTAACTTCTTAAGTAACATAAGGTTGAAACCTGAAACAACTTAAAAAAAGCTGAAAAGAACCAATGAGGTGCTTACACCAAGCCCTAGACCAGGCAACCCTAACCAGCCAATGACCATAAACACTACACTCTCACTAAAGTGGAAAATGGCTTTTGCTAAACTAAGATGGCCTGGAAAAAATGTGCTCAGAACACAGTTTTTGCAAACAAACAACTAGGCCCAGAAACACAATCCTGAATATGAACAATGCTACAGCTACTACCTACACTGTTTTAGGCAGAAAACAATACAGAAATGTTTATCACAGCAGAAAAACAAACATAAGCCACTACATGAAAGTTTTAAAACAGATAAAGGAGCAAGGAAACTCTAGAGAATGCTTTTAACTGCAAACAAATCAGTTATATGATACACTCATTGGCAGGAAATCAGAACACACAAACAGATGTTTAACAAATGAAGAACATTTCCAGTCAATACCTTACACACAGTGAAACTAGTCAGAAAAGATCTACAAATAGTGTGACAGTAAAAACCTTATTTATCAGGCCCTGTGAGGCAGACAATTTTAGTACAAATATGCAGATTAGTTTATAGCGATAAAATACAGTAAAAAGTATGCAGCAGACAATAAAAAGTGCTATAAATATCTAGAATAAGCAATAACTAGTAAAAATAAGCAAAAAAAAAAAAAACAGGATACTTATTGTTATATATCACAGATCAGAGTTTTGGTCAGTACCCCTCCTCCATTTAGCTCTGTGTGAAATGGCAGAAACACTCACAAGATAACTTTTTAAGTAACAGAAGGCTGAAACCTGAAACAACTTAAAAAAAAAAGATGAAAAGAACCAATGAGGTGCTTACACCAAGCCCTAGACCAGGCAACCCTAACCAGCCAAAGACCATAAACACTACACTCTCACAGAAGTGGAAAATGGCTTTTGCTAAACTAAGATGGCCTAGAAAAAATGTGCTCAAAACACACAGCCTCTGCAAACAAACCACTAGGCCCAGAAACACAATCCTGAATATGGACAATGCTACAGCTACTACCTACACTATTTTAGGCAGAAAACACTACACAAATGTTTATCAAAGCAGAAAAACAGCAGTGAGCCACTAAATGAAAATTTTAAACAGATAAAGAGCAAGGAGACTAGAGAATGCTTTTAACTGCAAACAAATCATTTATATGATACACTCCTTGGCAGGAAATCAGAACAAACAAACAAACAGATGTTTAAGAAATGGAGAACATTTCTAGTTAATACCTTAAGCCCTTATCAGTGGGTCAGAGGACATACCACAGTGACAGAGTGGAGAATAAACTGTTGGTAATAGTTAGCAAACATCAAGAAGGTCCTGTCTTGTTTTTTAGCATGTAGCCTTGGCCAGTTGTATATTATATTTACTTATCATACCTGAGTTTTCACCTGGTCATATCCAGTGGTATAAATCAAATATCTGTCTTCCTTTGGAACATGGCTGAAGCCTCTTGTAAGTGATAAGGCAATAAATTGCACTGAAACAGACCATCTGGGGTAGCAAGAGATGTTTTCTCTTTGGCCTGTTCTGTTAAGGGGACTTGCCAGTTACTTTTTGTTAGGCCTACAGTAGTAAGGTACCACACTCCTTTTTTAACACAAATGCCTTCACTTCTTTGTTTTAGGATATTGACAGGGTGTCAGTCATCAGGACCTGTAGTCTGAAATTTGCGTTGACCCTGTTATCACCGCTCTGTGTTTCAGTGGTTTTAATACATTGACCCAATAGATCTCTGCGGGTTTCCTTTTGCTGGGTTGCCTCACTTTATAGTTTACTTCCCATTGCTTTCTCAGCTATTTCGTATGGCGATTGTCGCATGTCCAGGAATATATTCTCCATTATGGTATTGATGACTAGCACTTTGGCTCCTGGTTGGAATACCCTCATCATAGCATTCCTATTGCACGTCTATCATTGAGCTTCCTGGGCCTGTTCCATGCATTACGCCACTGTTGGCAAAGCCACTACCTTTCTACCCCACATTTCAATAATGTGTCCTATGACACCTCAAAAGGGGTATCTTCCTTTTCCCATATTTCTCTTGTTATGTCCAGTAGACCCTAGGGTATCATATGTAAAGCAGCTCAAGAGAGTTAAACTCCACAGATGTCTGTGATACCTCTGTGATGAAAAGTCTTAAATAATGTGTTATGGTGTCCCATTTGTTCCCCATCCTTGCCCAACACCTCCAGCAATATGTTATTTAGGGATTTATTAAAATGCTCCTCCAAACTGTTCATTTGGGGTTGATGCACTGAAGCCCCATGCCTCATCTTACTCGCATGTATTAATCCTAACCCTGATTCTACACATTAACTTGTGAATATCCCTTACCCTAACAGTACTAATACACAAGACACTCAGACACAAGTAACTTTACACATACACATTCACACACACACACACACACACACACACACACACACACACACACACACACACACACACACACACACACACCACTAAATCTATCCCATAACTTAGCCCTTGCTCTAACTCTAACTTTCAGACTCACACAAACACTTCAAAACCTTCAAAAACACATTGTTGAACAAATTGCCATTTGACTTACTAACTCATAAATACACAGACACACACACACATGCACACACACTACAACATCTACCCCTTTACCTAACCCTTATTCTAACCCTAACCCACAAATATTCACACATACAAACACACATTCCATTTACCTTTACACTAAACATTCAAACTTCCTGCTTTCCACATGGGGTCTATGTTAAATCAGCGAACGCTTAAAATAGCAAACACTGATTTATCGACCCTTTAAGAATGAAAGCTGACAATCTTGAAGACATGGAACAGTGATTTTTAGTTCAAAACACAAAATAAATTGGGTGGCTTCACTCTCCATACCCCCCTACTTAAAAATACCAACTCCGAGATTGCACCACAGTGGAGGAAATGGCAAAGTCCCAAAAATGGCACAGCGATTTTTTTCCCCTGGGGAAAAAATGCTGTTCCGTGTCTTTGGGATTGTCAGCTTTTGCTCTTAAAGGGTTGATAAATCACTGTTCACTATTTTAAGCATTCGCTGATTTAATATAAACCCTTTCCACATCACTATCACTTGAAAAAATGGCCATTCAATCATATTTCACCAGTAGAAACACTATCAACAAAATTGCCAATCGAAAAACTAATAGACGTCTATATTATATATATATATATATATATATATATATATATATATAGAGAGAGAGAGAGAGAGAGAATGCATGTTAAGCAACTAGACAAATGATGTGTTTTTCTTGCAAAAGTACTGATTTGGTATACAAATGCTAATGTGATAAATCTACTCTTTAACTCAGTGTTCATACTATAAGAAATATGACTTTAAGCATTCAATACTTTTTAACATGGTTATCTATACAAAATGTTGCTGTAGAACAGAGCACAGAGTAGCAGAATTGTACTGAAAGTATCTGCTGCAATGATGCAGAAAAAGAGAGCCGTATCAAGAAAGACAGAGATAAGAGCCTCTCATGGAAGATGGAGAAGTTTACCTGGAGTCAGGACTCTTGCAGGTTGTCAGCTGTTGGATGTACTTCATGACAGAAGAGTGAGGAGGAAGAAGAAGAAGAAGAAGAAGAAGAACAGAAAATCAGAACAAAGACATATTTAGATTTACCAGTGAATGTTTAAAAGTTTTGCTGGAGATGAAAATGTGAATGTCTTGTAAGAGTTTATGAACTGGATTCATGAACGCCTACACTGTGTACACTGTTCTGAGTGAACAGACAACAAAAGCATAACTCCCACATTCTTCCTCCTAATTTTAGTTTTCCTACTGATTGTTTTGCAGCATTAAATATTGGGAGGGATTCATAAAGATTATCACAATGTAGACTACATCTATTCTTTGTATACTTTCTGTGTGAATAGACAACACAAAAATGTGGTAGGGATATTCTTGAATTCAGATGATGTACACTTAGTGTAGATATTCATGAATCCGACCTCATGTTTTTTGACAGCAAGTGATGTTTTGAGTTTTGTCTCTTCATCACTATAAATAAACTGTACTGAACTTGTTAAATCTCCCTGCACTTTCTTTCACCCACTAAACTAGAAGTTTTCTCAGTTGGGCAACATTTGGTCTCCAAATTATATTTCATTCCTGCTTTACAGCCTGATAGTGCACCTACTTTTGAGACTTGTTTCTCCAAATGAGAAAGGAGAAAGAGGGAGAGAGACAGACTTTGGTTGTGTGTGAATGAACTAGCAATCATTTACTTTTCTTTGAAATAGATAAGTTTATGGAAATTGTAGTACAGAGCAGCACAAACCCTGATGCCTTCCATGTTGACCTTCCAGGAGAAGAATAAGTACACAACAAGCAACTGGTCAACCTTCAAGAACAAATACATTTGTTTGCATTTATATTGGCCACTCCAAAGAACATTCTATCAATGAAAAAAATCAGCAAAGGTAATGACACTGAGGTATATCTGATTGTCATCAGCAAGTAGGTAAGCCAGAAAAGAAATGGGTTCAGGCCGACTGGATTAAAGTTTGGATGAAGTATTGGTGTGCTACAGTATTGCAAGTCAAGGATGTAGCTACTAATATAACAGAGGTGGGAAATGTCATATGCAAATACATTTATGCCTTGGTAGAAAGAAAAAAAAATTAAACCAAATTCAAGAACATAACATCAGATTTTTTTTGTTTTGTGATGGATTGTAAGGAAAATATTTTTAAAACAAATATAAAACATTTTGCCACCATTCAGCATTTAAAATATATTCCCACTACAGACACTGATGAATAGCAAAGGAGTAAAGGAGTTCATTTTTCTGTTAAAAGTTCTTTGAATATAATAACAAAAGTGGTCATTTAACAGCTAATGGATTAGAGTGATGGTTTTGAAAAATTAGGAAGAATGTGGGAGAGGTCTGTCAGCACGTGGACTAAAAATTAGAAGCCTTTATGCAGTTCAGGTCATTTATTTTATTGAGCATTTACAACTACTGTTAAAAACGTAAGAACTGCTCTGACAATACAAATTATAGTAATTCAAATAAATAAATAAATAAACTTAAAATAGGTTCCAGAACATGTGCAAGATGCCGGTAACTTACACTGATGCCAGTCTATTTATACTGAAGCTCAAAAAAAAAAAATTTCCTTTTGTCTAGCATAACTCACATAAGGGAGCTTGAGAAGGACTCTGGGAAAAAAACTCTAAGATCACTTAACAGTGGCAGGTCCATTGAGATACAATAACCATAACTACTTAATGATTCTACTGTATTAAAATAGCCAGAGAACAAAGATACAATGAAATACTGAGATATAATGGCAATCATTATTTCATTTAATTATTTATACTTTTTGGTGACTGGGTTAGTCCCACTAGACCAATGGCCTCTTTTCATGGGAGACCCAAGGTGGTATTTATACTGACTAGGGGAAATTTGTCCAGGACACTGGGGAAATTCCCCTATTCTTTTTGATAAGTGCCATGGGATCTTTTACAAACATCTGAAGTACCACCAACATAGGCAGATGGGGCCTCTTTTAAAAGTATCATCCAGAGGATGGCACACCCAGGAGTGCAGCATCCCCTTATGCTCCACTGCAGTGTCAGTATTGGAAAATTAATCCTAGTAACTGCGGTGGTGGTGCTGCGGTAGCACTGTCACCTGACAGTAAGACATTGTCCTGTTCGATTCTCAGCTAGAGCGACTTCTGTCTGGAGACATGCATGAATGGGCGTACCTTCGTTGAAGGTTGTGCATCAGGGCTGGCAATTCGGCACGTAAAAATCTACTGCCAATCATTAGCGGACCGGAGTTTTGCTGTGGCGACCCCTAATTGGGAAAAGCCAAATGAGACACACATCTGGTATGGGAATAGAACCCCCAGCCTTCTGCACAAAAGGTATGGTGTTTTACCTGTCGAACTACTGAGACCACAGATGAAATATGCTACTTTTCCAGACCTTTCCAAGGAAAACACCACTGATAAAACTAATAAATAAATAAATAATAAATAAAAATAAATAAAACAAAACTGTACCAAGCAAATGCTACAACATGAACTGCGTAATATACTGTTTCTGGTTTGCTGAAATAATACCAATTGAAATAATTCATATTTGAAAGTTTTGGGTTAGCACTCTACCTCTCAACTTATTTTGTCAAAAATTCTGGACAAAGCCAAAAATAATGGAGGGATAAAATTAGGAATAATTTTAAAATTTTACTTTAATTCACTTAAAAAGTTAACAGAATGACAACTTTTGCACCAATGTGCATTTTTGAACAAGAAGAATAAAACTTTGTTAACTGGTAGAATCAGGACTGATTTATCAGTAAATCAAAACTGTTATAAGGGACAAGACAAACATGAAGCAAAATCAGGAATATTCTACAAAAATAGGGACAACTGAGAGGTAGGGGTAGCATTCAAAATTGAATGTTTGGCTAAAATAACCCATTCCAGGATTTGAATACTTTTTTGGGGTGTGTGGGATGCAGTTATAATATTCTGAATGTTATTATAACTGTCTATGAAGAAGCGTCATCAGAAGAATATAAGAATTTGTACTTTTAATGGCAGAGATAATTAAAACTACATATCCTTCAATTCTTAAGCTTAGGCTTCTTCATTTCATACAGTTTAGTATAGTTTGATATTAGCATAATATCCATAGTGCCAACAATTTATTTATTTATTTTTATTTTACATTTGTTAACTGGAGGTGTCTGACTGAGTCGAAAAGGTCCTTTTTCAGCAGAGGCCCGGGGAGAAAAGCTCCTCATAGAAAAATTGCAGATACATTTAGATATTTAGACATGATCAGTATACACGCAAATTACAACAGACATGTTTTTACAGTGGTTAACTAACAAGCAAAATAATTAAATAAACTGCAGTTATAGTGAACTTTCCAACTTCAAAGTATGAAGCACTACGCTGCCTCACTACCTCTCATAAGGTGAAACAATTAGGCAAAATGTACAGCTGGTTAAAATGTTACTTTATACTTGTTTTATCACATACCCAGAGTCTCTCAGGAGAAACAGCTCAAGCTGCAAATGTGCAAGGCCCCAGATGGACAAGCAAAACAACCCCCACCTCAAAAAAAACAAAAAACAAAAAAACAAGCCACTCCAATCAACATCAAGCAATCATGCAGTACAGGTAAAAACAGGCTTGCAACGTTATGAATACCATCCCGTCCCATTCATAATATCAAAAATCAAAAGAATTAAAGAAGCTACAGCCATAGTCCACCTTCCTTTTTCAAAATGTGAAATACTACACTATCTTCTACAATGTGAAACAGATGGGTAAAACGTGACATTTTCTAAACTAGGAAGGAAGTTTGCACCTTGGTTAAACTGTGTAGTTTAAGTTCTTTGACACCCCCGGTCTCTCTTTGCTTGGCAGAACAGTCACTTGGTTACAAAATGAAATTTTCCTTTTACACTATTTATATAAGACAAAAAAGTTATACACCAGTTGTAATATAGTGTTTTGCCACACAGCCAGCACTTCAAACATTAGAGGCTTGAGAGTAAGTTGAAAATGTCCAGGACAGCACCCTCCCCATCCCATCACATACACAAACACACAAAAATAAGCAAATTATTCTCATAATCTCTCTCTTAGCTTCTCTAGTTACAAATTATCAGTGACATATTACTTCTGCCTTTCTCCTGTTTCAGTTATTGTTGCTTCATTCTGCACACTGCAGTGCTAATACTTTGATCTTTGACACACACACACACACACACACACACACACACACACACACACACACACACACACACACACACACACACACACACACACTCACACACACACTCACACACACACACGTGTACACACACAGACACACATACACACACATCCTCCTATTAGTTACAGCTGCTTGTATGAATGTACATCTCAGATATTTGCTTTATATCAAGTGATGTGTACACATGCAGACACACATACACACACATCCGCCTATTAGTTACAGTCGTTTCTATAAATGTACATCTCAGATATTTGCTTTACATCAAGTGAATGAATACATTCATAAATAATGGCCCAGAAGTGTATATCACCTCACTAATGTCAGAACCATACAGTGCATCTTCTCCCTGCCCTTTCAAATTTAGTTCAAAAATCAGAAGCAAGGAACAAATTCAGGAACAACTTTTAACTATTTCTCTTATATACTTAGAACAACAAGATTTGCATTATCAACTTTCTATTAGGCATTTTCTGTAGGGTACAGAATCTGAAATTTACATGCTTGACATTTAGTGACAAGTTTTTCAAGGAGCAAGTTCTTTGCTTAACAAGCAATCAAGTTCTTTACTTAAGAATTATGGGCAAAGCTAAAAATAATGGGGGACAAAAAGGGATACATTTTAATTATTATTTTACGTGTTTTTAAACCAGGTAAACCCAATGGGCAAAGTGTCACTTATCAGGGGTGTCCTGGGAGCACTGTCTGGTTAAGTGACTTGTTCAGAGTCACAAAGGAAGCAAATGGAGGCAAAAGTATTCAACCCTATACCTTTGATTACAGGAAGCAGTTCATTAACATAAGTGCCAAACAACTCAAAATCTCTTAAAATGTTAACAGAACAATAACTGCAGCATGGATGTGCATTCTCTAAACAATAAAAACTATGAAACTGTAATGACTAGCATTATTGATTGACAGCAATCCTCAGTGATTTACTACAAAAAGAAGCTTTATTTTATTTGTACTTTGTTGACTGGGTTAGTCCCACTAGGCAGCGAGGAGAGACCTGAGGTGGTATTAATACTATTAGGGGAAATACAACCAGGGCATTAGGGAGCTTCTGGTGTTCTTTTTGATAGGTGCTGTTGAATCTTTTATATCCACCTGGGCTACAATCAATTCAAGCAGATGGGGCATCTCATCCAAAAGAGAACACACTCAAAAGTGTAGCACCCCACCTCCTGAAGCTATGCAGTTACGTAATGGGATATTGATACCATAAAACCCTGCTGAAACCTGTCTGTGCATGTATTATTTTTTTCTTTGCTTTTACAATGATCACAGAGATTTGGATTTAATTTAAAACTTTTATTAAAATGTTTACAGCAAAAACATTGACAGGCATTTAATGAACAAAACAACCCCCCTCCTTGAAGACAGACAGCATGAGCAACAGTAAACTTTTCTTCCTTTGAAACTCACATTTGGTGAAAATGATTTTGGCAATTCATTAAACTACAGTAGACATGCAGGGATTCATAGTCAAAAAGCATATAGTAAACCACTAATTAGGGGTTATCTGAAGGGTGCAGGAATTCAAAAGGCAAACGTGATGAACTTGCTAACAGCTTGGGACAACCTACTGGACACAAGTGTCTTTTTCAAGGACAGACTAGGAGCACTGTCTGGTAAAATTACTTGGTCAGACTTACACTAGCCAAGTAAATGCCATGAGAATCAAAAGCTGCACTCCAGGATCTAGCTCATTAACAGCTTATAGCATTATCTTGTCTGTACTTAGTTTTAAACTGTTGTAGCCCAATGTAGTTCATTTCACACCCTTGTGCCTGCAAAAAAAAAAAAAACAAGTTAAATTAAAGATGCATTTATAGTTTATATTTTAACATAAACTCAAACTTCATGCTGTAGAGTTTATTTGCAGTCAAATAAGCCCACTTTCAGCAGTCAACAAAACAAGAAAACCAAGGATCATACTCAAACACATGGTTTGTATGATGAAGCCCCTGCTTAGTACAATCAATTCTTTCCTTTACACCATAACTACTCTGGGATGTGGGATACACATACATAAACATATGACAATCAATTACATCCCTTGTATGGCTGCGTACATTCATATGTTTGCTTGTGATAAAATGAGTGAACAAATACAAAATGACCGAGAAGTGTATTTAAGTTCACTACTATGGGAAACCATACAGTGTATCCCATTGCACACCTCCCATGCCCCCACAAACTCTTAAGTGAAGAATCAGAGACAAAGACCCAACAATCAGGAACAGATTTTAAATCTTTCTCTTACATACTTAATAAGTTGTATTAGTGAGCATTTTCTGAAGGACAAAGTCTGAAACTTGCATGTCTGACGTGACTATCACAGAAAAAAATGCCAGAAAGCCACAAATTTTGCAAGGAAGAAACCAAAATACTTTTCAATTTCTTTGCTCAAGAATTCTGGATGAAGCTAAAAATAATTTGGGTCTGGGGCAAAATGGACAATTTGTTAACCAGCTAAACTACTGGGGAAATTTTATTTTTCAGGGTGACCTAGGAGGATTAAGGAACTGGTTCACAGTCACAATATAAGCAAATGGAGGTTGGAAGATTCAAACCCTGGACTTCTGACTACAGGAAAAAAATCATTAAGAGCTCAAAGCCAAATGCAAGAGTTAAGGAAGGTTAGGCTATTGGTGTTAAGGATTAATACTATAGTTCAAGGGTACAGAGTTTGATCTCTCACTGTGTGAGACTGAGCACCTCCCTTAATGAGGGAACCCTACTTAACTTGGGCACGTCACACACATGCACACGTTTCTACTTATAATTTGTTTGGTGAATTCAAACTGCCTGCTTGCTTGTGCTTCCAAAGTTCTGCCAGGGACTGCTCTTGTTCTCTGATTCTAAATGCCTACAAAAATTGGAACTTGAGTGACACAGTATCAATATTTAGGGAAACAGCAGCTTACAAAACTGGAACTATTTGGCAAGGTAAGACATGTCAAGCTTAGCTTAGGGTGAGTTTGTTTATACTGGGACACTCAGGGGGGGTACACACTTTCACGGGAGGGGGCATGTGCTCCCCTCTGCCCCCATGTACTGCTACTGGATGCCACTACCAAATAATTTATGTAAACAGGCTCTGCACAATGATTCTAAGAGTATGTACCTGTGGTAATTGGAATGTTGTTGCATAATGAAGTCTTGTTTAGCACTGAGCAAGTTATGTTAAGCTTGTAACTAAAATGTGCTGTTACCTGCAAATATTTAGAGATGGTCAGCAAATAAAATAAATGTTGAAAGAGAATATGGAATACATTGCTAAAAATATTTATCTAGTAATGCTGTACCTAACAAAAAGTGATTTTTAACCCATCTGAAAGTGGAAATGTTCTTTTCAGAAATGTGATTTCTAAACAATATGTAAAATGTAAGTGTACTAATGGAGTATGATGAAACAACTGCTAGACCAGTAAAGCCAGCCTATTGCCTCCGTGACACAACTAAGCTAAATGTACAGTACTTGTGGATGGGAAGGAATGAAATATATTACTAATTCTGGGGACATGGTCCCACTTGTTAAGGGACTTTATGTCTGTAAGCATAAAACGCATGTTAATAGAAATGTGAAGTAATATGGTTTCATAAAGATATAAATAAATGCTCTTTAAAGTATGCAGAAATTCAAACATTGTTGGGTAATGTACAGAATCATGTAGCTTTAAATCTTAATCTAGCATATAATGTTGTAATAGGTCAAGATTTCCCCCATTCAGTGCAGTGGGGAAGATGTGGGGAAGGAACACAATTTAGCCTGAGTATACATGATTTAAAAATGAGTAGAGGCAATAGCAGCTTGACTCACTACTGAGGATATACAACTCTAAGTATACTCCTCATGAATATGGGAGAGGGCAACAGCAGACTGAAGCACTCTTAGAAATATACAAGACAGATAAAGAAAAGGGGTAGGTGTAGAAACTTCAAAAGGAACTAAAGTCTGGCTTTGGCTAGAGAGTAGTGAATAAATTGTGTGTTTCTAGAAAGACCCAGCTGTTAAGATTGTGAAAGAAATAACTTCAGATCTGGTAGAGATGTGCATGTATATTATCGGAAAAAAGCTGATTACTTAGTGAAAGAAATCAGTAAAGCGACTGGTAGGGAAGAACCCTTAGAGCATTATATGAAACACTTTCAGAAGATTTCATTCACTAAAATAGTGAAAGATTCTTATGTGGATAAAAAGGGTAAAAAAACAGTGATAAATATATCAGGAATGGAAACCAAAACACACCCCGAGGTTTACCTCTATAAGCTTAAAACAATTGGCTAGTCTGAACAGGTCTTTTGGGAGCAGATACCCAGAAAAAAATAAGTCATTCAGGTAAAAGTGATGGAATTGTGAAAACCAAGAACAGAAAAAAATCCTGATTCAAACTATCTTTTGCAGATAAAGAAATAGGAGAAGTCCTATACCAATATATTTAGGTGAAGAGCTTATAACCTCTACTTCATATCATTCTACTGATGTAATAATGTTCCCAACCTGACAGATTTGTGGATAAGTAATGAAAATTAAAAAAAAAAGCATGATGGGAGGGCAATACAATAAGCAAGGCTACAAAAAACATAGCCAGGGAAGAAGTAAAGGCATATGAGCAGAATGGCTCCATATCATACGATACTTTGAGATAAAGAGCTACATACATCACAGGATGAATACACACAGAGAAGAAATAATGTACCAACAGTTAGTTATAAATCCTTTTGGAATACTCGTGATGCATCTGGCACTAATATCTTGAGAGAACTCATAGGCATGGACAAAACTAATGCTATATGTTTAGCCAAGTGTTATTGGCTTGAGGTAATGAAAAACACTAATAATGTGTGTGTAGTATGCCCAGAATGTTAAAGGGTGATACCACATCCTGAGTTCAGAAGTTTGCTGCTACCCATGGCTATTATTAAAGTTCCATTTGAATTGATAGCCATGGATCCTATAGGTCCATTAGTAAAGTCTAGCAATGCCTACTAACATAGATTGTTGATTACTGTTTATGCTATTAAAATTTCCTTGCCAAAGAGCTAGTGATAATTTTCTTCAAGATAGGGCCACCAAAAGAAATACTCACAGACTAGGGAAAGCTAAGGCAATGTAAATCAGGAAACAGTGTGAAGGTTGCAAAACAAAAGGTCAGTGGCACACAAATACAATTCAAACAACAAAGTCGCTGCTTGTTACAGTTATAATAAAATATTTATACACTGGTGTTTGTAAGCTCTGACTTTGTTGTTTGAGAAAGCTAAGGTAATGTGCCAACACTGTCAAGTGTTTTAAAGTAAAACAGTTAGGAATTTCAATATACCATCCTCAAAATGATGGGTTAATGGAGTGCTGTAATAAAACTGTGAAATTTATGCTAAAGAAGACAATAGAGAAAGATGGTAAGAATTTGGATAATCTACTACTTTACCTTCTGTTTGCTATAGGAGAGGTGCCCTAATATTCAGCAAAATTTTATGGTTCTAGGCATTTGGGGTGGCACTTTAGAACAGGCCTTAGAATACAAAGCATATCTGTGGCAGGTGAGACTGAATGCAGCACTTCCATGTGGCATTAGTTGTCATTAAACCAGCATTAATGAGTAGGAGATTAAAGACTAATTTAATATATGTTTGGTCCATCTTAATAGATATTTAAAATGAGCTGAATAATTCCAATTGTACCGATCGTATTGGTAATTTTCTTGTCATGATTATGTATGTTATTTAGGAGCTTTTTATTGTATTCATTACTCTCACAATCTGATGAAGTCAGTTTTAGATGAAATAACTTACTATGAAAGTTGCTGAGTGTTCCTGGGATCTCCATTATTTTTTTAGCTTTGATTTTATGAAGAAAATGGAGATCCATGGAAAATAGAAGGGAGGGGAACAATGTTTTATGAAAAGGCAACAACTTTGTAATAAATAAGTACAAGAAATTGACAAAAGCAACACATAAATTGTATTAGTAGGAAGCGATCAGATGCACTGAAGAGAAGTTTAGAGATGTAAGGAGGACAGTCAAGAGGGTTACCAGGAGGAAATTGAGTTACTAGTCTTCTCTATGCTATGAAAAGATGGAACTCTCACTATGACTCAGATGACCTTGATTTAATAGAGGCCTGGGGTCTGAAGGAGGCATTTGGGGGGAAAGGAGTAATGAGGGACTGCCTACTCATCTCTTTCTAGGTAGAGGGCTGGGGATCCTTGTCATGGGGGCACAGCTGCTAAATCAAGAGATGACAGTAATGAAAGCCACAGTTCTGATGTAACCCAATGTATTTCTACAGTTAAGGAGCAATACTACTGAAAGAGAAACTAATGTGGCAACATAGGGTTTTCAAGCCAGGAAAGATAATAAGAACTTTTCCCTTGAGGCATGGTATTATTCTAATATTGCATTTCATTTTGAAAATAGTACTTTTAACATCAAACAGTAACAAACTGAATCAGTTAAAGAACAACTAAAGATAAGTGAGAAAAAATAACCAAGTATAGAACTTTACAATTAGATAATGCTTTCTTTTGGGAGTGTTTGAAATACGACAGAGTGCCTAAAGGATGGAGATTTTGGAAGTTTCCTAATAATTTTGAACAGCACTCAGTCCTACATAGGTTCTTCTGTTTTCAATGTTTTTAGAATACCCCAAGGAACTAATCCACAATTTGGAAGTTGAAATTTCCAGTAGGAGAGACAGTGATTTATCACTTATTTTGAAACAACCTGATTCAGTAAGAACAGCAAATGTCCAGCATGAGAGTGTCATTTTTAAAACTGCTATGCTTTTTACCTTTTGACACTCTTTGACAGAAACAGAAGATGACTGAGATCTGACTATGGGACCAAAACAGATGTATGGATCAACTTCTGAAAGACATTAAGGCATTAGACACTTCTATTATGAATGATCTCTTGTTTGATACTATTAAGGATGATTTTGTCAAAACTGACAGACTGAAGGAAACTGTTAAAGAAAGGAGAACAAAAAATGATTCATGACAAAAATTACTATTACAAAAGAAAGGCCTATCCGGCCCCTGTAAAATTGTCTACAACTGATGTTTCAGTTATGGAAAATAAAGCAACACAGTTATAGAAAATGAAGCAACAGTCAATTTACCAAACCAAGTGCATTCGGATACTGCTGAGGAAACAAAGACAGATTTTTTTTCTAATTTCAACTGCTGAAATGTTCCAAGATACTGGTGGTTGTTACACCAATCAGGAGCCACACAACTTTCTTCAGCACCCTTAGAGTTGACCCAGTAGTCAGGGATGTAGGGACACATATAGATAGTAACTGATTTATTACTGTTTACTGCATTTCTGTGTGCTTTCTATCTCAAAAACAAAAAAAAAACAAAAAAAAATCCTTGTTTTCCCGCCTCTCCTCGACTAGTTTAGACTAGTATACAGGCTTTGCTGTATTCTGGGCTGTGGTGTAGTTCCTGTGTTGTCCATTGCCTTACTTGGATAGAAGGAAGTTTCTTTGCTCACCAGTGGAAGTGGGGAGCCTTGAGCAGTCTATCTGTCCCTGAAGGAGTAACCTCAGCACAAGAGCTTGTAGTAATTGGTTGTTTTGGACCATTTCTAGCTCTTTTGAAGTTCCCTGTTTAAAATCCACCTCTGAGCATTTTTTTCTGGCTATACTACTCAGAAACAGCTCCTCGTGGTCCTGCAGAGTGGTCCTAGCAGCAGAGAACTGAGAAAAGCGACTACTTTCCTTATTTAAGTATTTTTTGCTGTTTTTTACCTGAAATACCTTCTCTTGCTTACTTTAAACAAGCTTAAACTGTTTTTTAGCTGTTTGTTGCATTATATATTATCTGCACTTAAAGTTACATTTGGTCGAAAATTGGTCGAAAGTTTGTTTGTTTGTTTGTTAAATTTAACTGTTGAGGCTGCCCACTAAAGTGTGCTAGCCTGTGTAACTGATTTATTACTGTTTACTGCATTTCTGTGTGCTTTCTATCTCAAAAACAAAAAAAACAAAAAAATATCCTTGTTTTCCCACCTCTCCTCGACTAGTTTAGACCAGTATACAGGCTTTGCTGTATTCTGGGCTGTGGTGTAGTTCCTGTGTTGTCCATTGCCTTACTTGGATAGAAGGAAGTTTCTTTGCTCACCAGTGGGAGTGGGGAGCCTTGAGCAGCCTATCTGTCCCTGAAGGAGTGACCTCAGCACAAGAGCTTGTAGTAATTGGTTTTTTTGGACCATTTCTAGCTCTTTTTAAAGTTCCCTGTTTAAAATCCGTGTTTGCGCGGCTTTGCATGATTGTGCGCATAGCGCAGCGCCGGTTAAACAAGGTTAAACTTTTTCTGGCTCCGCCAAGTCTGCTCTTCAAATTTTCCCTTAAGAAAGCTCTACTCTTATAATAATCAGTCTACTCGCTTTATTATAAGCCTAGCACTTGTTCTCAAAACCTCTCTTCTAAGTAAGCACTCTCAAACTAAAGAAAGCACTACATCCACCTACCACCCCTGTGAGTACCCACTTCCCTTAAAGGCACAGCACTCCCTTATAATATTCTAGCATGTCGAGTGGTAGATCACTAGCATCCTCTCCGGTTCAGCTGGTTAATCTGGGAATCTTGAGACAATGCTACAATTGTCTCATGTACACAGACAACCCTCTCCTCCTCCCAACAAACACAAATACATGTGAGAGATGCAACTATATAGCCAAACTGGAGGCTGAACTCTCTCAACTCAGGACTGGCAAGACCAGACAGGAGGAGAAGGTAACCACACACACAGCAAACCCAGTCCCACATAGACCTACCACAACTGCAAACCAAACACATAATAACACAAAGACATACTCGGAGGCTCTAACAAAAAACTTACCAAAACAACAGAGGCTCCCAAAGCAGACACCCAAAAATCCACCACCTCAAAACACAACACATGCAACACATACTTCAATAAATCAGTGTGTCAAACAATCACAGCCCTTAAGGCCAAACACTATGCCTGATACACTAGTAATAGGTGACTCTATAGTCAGACACACTGACGTTCCGCTTTCCAGGCTGAACAAGGAGTGGGTAACCGTGAGCTGCCTATCGGGAGCTAGGATCCACCACATAACACACGCACTCAGGTCACTCCAAAGCAAGTACAAATATGACTCCGTCATTGTCCATGCCGGCGTGAATGACCTGAGACATACCTCCCTGGACTACATGAAAAGAGACATAGAGGAGCTCTCTGATTATGTAGCCCAGGCTGGTATGACCCTGACCCTGAGCAGCATCTTGCCCTCACCAAGAATGATGCCACAATACAAAGACAAGATGATCAGCTTCAATAATTGGCTCAATTACTGGTGTCATTCTAGGGGGATCCAATGTCTGTCTGCTTGGGATGACATGCTGGCAAGCCACGCTGCTTCGCAAGGGACGGCTTGCATCTGTCACCACTGGGCTTCCGGATATTGGCTAAGGCTCTTGCCACCCCCATAGTGCCTTTTTTAGGCAAGGCTCAAAAGACAAACCCACCTCCTTAGAAAACAGAAATGGAAAAAAATTAAGGGTAATGCTGCTCAACGCCAGAAGTCTAAATCTCAAGATGCAGGCTCTCGAAGCACTCCTCAGTATGGAGAACATTGATGTCTGTGCAGTCACTGAAACCTGGTTCAAGGCTCCTGAGAGCACCCCAGCACTACCAGGCTATACCTCGTACCATGCTTTTCGGCCCCAAAACTCGGGCCAAACCAAAAAGGGAGGGGAGTGTCCATATTCATCAAGGACAACCACACCTTCAGGTTAGTGGCAACACATGAAGCATCAGAGACCATCCAGGTGCAACTAACCATAGGCAAAACTGCTACACAACTGGTAGCATGTTACAGATCACTCTCCCAATCTCAGGAACCCCATTCAGCCTTCCTGAAGACATTGGAGGATATGAATGTCTCACCAAACACCATCATATTGGGAGACCTCAACTACCCTAACATAGACTGGGTGCATTATTCTAGCCCTAACACCCTAGCCCAAAGGTTCCTGGAATTCATAAATTCAAATGCAATGGAACAGCTAGTCACCTCTCCCACAAGGGGAGATAATATATTAGACCTGATCATCACAAACATGGGGACAAAGTGCTCCACACCGGAAGCATACCCCTCACTAGTGAGATCAGACCACAAACTAATCACCCTGGATATACATATCCCATCTCCACCCCCAACACAAAAGACTACAGTGAAAAATTTCTCAAAAGCCAACTTTACACTTCTTAAGACTGAGATGGTATCCTTTAAGCCCACTGGGCCAGTGGAAACCACATCCCACAATGCTGAATCCTTCACAAATGCTTTTTACGGACATTTCTAAGAATGCATGGATCATGCAATCCCAAATAAAACCAAGACCCTCTCCACCAAGGGCAGGCGTCCTGTCTGGTGGACCCCAGCCATAAACAAATTGTATAACAAAAGAAGGAAGCTACTGCATGTCAGAGCAAAATCCCATAAAGAGAAGGCATCTCTGATCAGCACTAGTAGAAAGCTACGTTCTCTCATAAAAACATCCAAGGCCAACTTTGAGAGAAAAATTGCAATGGACACTAAAGATAACCACAAGGCCTTCTTCTGCTATGTTAGAAACCTGGGCGGAAACCCTCAGATATGCTCAGAGTTAGTTCACAATGACAAAAAAATACACTGAACCCACAGATATTGCCAACATTCTGGCAGACAGGTTCAGTGCAAATTTCTCCCCTCCCTCACCCCCAAAAGAGGAAATACTTATCCCAGCTGAATGTAACCTCCCTGTCATCTCAGATGTCCAGGTGAGAACCGCCCTCAGCAAAGCTTAAAACACAGCATCAATGGGACCTGATGGTATCCCGGGTTGCGTGCTACGTGAACTCCAAGAGGAGCTAAACCCGCACATAAAAATGCTATTTAACCTTAGCCTTACTACAGGATATGTACCTGAACACTGGCGTACAGCAACAGTGGTCCCACTCCACAAAGGAGGCACCTCTACAGACCCTGGTAACTACTGCCCCATAAGCTTAACCAGCCTGGTCTGCAAATCTATGGAAAGAATCATTATGGAACTCATAAACAGAGACATTGGGGACCTACAGACACTTGATCCCACCCAGTTCGGCTTTGTAAAAGGCAGATCCTGCCTTTTGAACCTGGTTGACTTTTTCAAAACAGTCACTAGAGCCATTGACGAGGGCAAAGCAGTCCATACAGCCTACCTCGACTTGGCTAAAGCTTTCGACACAATACCCCACTCAGGCATCATAGATAAGCTCAACAGCTTAAATGTAAATCCATATGTCACAAGATGGGTTGCAAACTGGCTAAAGGATAGAACCCATAAAGTCAAAATCACTGGAGCCATGTCAGACTCAAAGCCAGTCACAAGTGGTGTCCCACAGGGCTCTGTCCTGGGACTCCTCTTGTTCAGCATTTATTTCTCAGATGTGAAAGCAAACATGGGAGGGTTGTGGCTGACAAAGTTCGCAGATGACTGCAAACTAGGCGCCATAGTCGATACACCAGCTGACACATACATCCTACAGAAAGGCCTCACTGAAACGGACAACTGGTGCCGGAGTCATGGCCTTAAACGAAATGCCAAAAAATGTATAGTCATCCCCTTTGGGAAAAACAAAGTACCCACAAATTATCACATAGACAGTAACCCACTGAGTACGGAAAAAGTAATTAGAGACCTGGGGACCCAAGCCGATAGTGACCTCTCATTTGACACCCACGTTGCCAAAGTGGTTAGAAAGACTTTCTACCTTGCCCACCTTATCATGAAGGGATTCACATCCAGATCAAAGGAGGTCATTGTACCCCTGTACTCCTCCCTTATCAGGCCCATGATTGAGTACAATGCCCCATTTGGTATGTACCTCACCCGGCACTTGCAACTGCTGGAGAGACCCCAAAAGTACCTCACCAAGAGGATCAAGGGTCTCCAACATATGTCATATGCTGCCAGACTAAAGAAACTCCAGCTCTATTCAGTAGCATACCGCCTACTCAGAGGTGATCTGTGCCTGACGTACAAGGCCATGTCCAATCAGGAATTGATGGACATGCTCTACCTCAAAAAATCCAAATCCATCAGAACCATGAGAGCTAAAGATTTAAACCTCAGCACAAATATAAATAGGACATGCTGGAGGGACAGATTCATAACTCAGAGGCTTCCCATACTCTGGAACAGAATCCCAGTTCATGTTAGGCACAGCCCCTCACTGACTCTCTTCAAGAGAAATCTTGATGAGTGGATGGGAGATCGTAGGTTTACCCCGGGGGTCATCTCTGTGTCACTACTAGACAGAGGCACAGTAAACTAATTCTATTATGTAAGGGGGTCTTCACTGTGTCACTACTAGACAGAGGCACAGTATTCTAAATCTATTCTGTACACTTTTGTACCATTACATGGGGTGGTGAAAGCCACATCACTATGGCTAGGCTTATAAATGCCCCAGGGCAGATAGCCTAGTACTAAACTATGAAACTATGAAACTATGAAACTATAATCTATCCTTTGACCATCATGATTCTACAGTAGTGAGGATATCATTCTATGCTGCCCAATTTATAAATAAAGGTATGGCATCTAAATCCAAGGAAGTCATTGTTTTACTGTATTTGGCATTCATCAGACCTATCACTGAATACAATGCCCCCTTTGGTATGCTCCTAACCAGGTATATCCAACAAATGGAATGCCCACAGAGGTTCCCCACTTAAAGAATACAGGGTATAAGTAAAATATCCTATGCAGACTGCCTCAAAGCCCTATCCCTGTATTCTGTCTCCAACAGACTTTTGAGGGGAGATTTATGCCTGGCATACAGGGCATTGTCAGATCCCACTCTGATGGACCTCCTGCATATCCACAAAACAAACAGCACCAGAATTACTTGTTCTAAAGACTTAAACCTTGCCTGTGATATAAATAGGACCTGCTGGAGAGACAGGTATGTATCCCAGAGACTACCCCGTCTGTGGAACAGGCTCTCTAGCCATGTGAAGCAGAATTCCTCCCTAATCCAATTCAAGTGCAACTTGAACAACTGGATGGGGAACTGGAAATTACTCCCTGGTTTGGCACCTGTGTCTCTAATGGATACAGGCAACCTATAAAAGGTTCATCTCCCAGGCCTCTGCTTACACTTATCAAGGGTATAAAAACTTGTCAAAGATTTGGGATGCATGGCTAGGCTTAAAAAGGCCCTTGTAGTCGTTAGCTTAGTAAACACCTATGAACCTATGTGAACCCGATAGTAACTGGTTATTTCTGGAGCAGATGCCATAGGCATTCATTGAGGAGATAAGCAACAGTTTGCATAGAAATGAAATACATGAAAAAAATAATGTCAGTGTTTTTAACTATAGTTCTGTGGCCATTATCCCAGCCTTTGTGGATTTATTTTCGAAGGGGCTGACATTTGTTCCAACAACACAAACTTGAATGACAGAGCTACTAACTGAGCTCAAATGTTTTGTACATAAACTTCACTTACAGTTCTGGATGCACCAAACAGTAAGTAGTGGCTTTTTCCCCAAGTTCTGTTGTTAAATGTAGAAGTGTTTTAAACCCCCAATCCTGTGCTTGTTGTTTTTGAGAAGTTATATGTTGAGGTGACCCCAAGTGCAAAAATGGGGTACATGAGTTGTGGATGGATGGATGGATAGATGGATGGATGGATGTGAAGAAGACATCAGGGACTTCTACAGTCAGAGCAAACACTTTGGTTTTTAACCTGAAACGTGATGAAAAACAGTTACTAGATTCCATATGTTCCAACAGGTCAATTCAGATCATGAAACTGAACAAAGATGGGTGGGGTTGATTGCAAATGACCACAATACTTATGTTTTTAAGGTACCAGGTGTTTTATTCAATGATGCATCATATGATCCCACATCTAAGAACTTCATCAACATTGTGTATCAAAGTATTGATATATGGCTTGAAAACTTACTGTTCAAGGTCTTTATCAACAAAACTTTATACAAATTTCTTATGGTTACATTTCCTATAACCTTGGCAGGGTTTGTTATTCTGAAAACTCACAAGGAATTATATGACCCACCATATAGGCTAATTGTTTCTTTACATGGTTCTAAAATTGAAAGAATGGCCACACAGATTGATGTAAAGTTAAAAACATTTCTTCACAATGCCACTCACATTTTAAGAGACTTGTCTGACAGGTATAAACATTAATGAACAATGGGGGATTTACCATTTGGTTCTCACCTTTGAAAGGGAAATTGGATAGGCTTAAAATGATACATAAGGGTAGCTGGCATAGTACTTAACTATGAACCTATGAAAGTACCCTAATGGTGACAGCTGATGTGAATGATATTTTTTTCAGTATCCTCCAAGATATTGGTCTTACTTCGTTTCATGAAACCATTGTGATGAACACACCTTCCGACAAAGCAGAGATTTGGTTGCCTCAAGATATAATGGAAATTGTTTTAAATAATTATTTCATGTTTTTGAGGGAGAACATTTCCACCAGAAAAGAGGCATGGCCACTGGTGAAAAATGTGTAGCAGTTTATGCAAACATAGTTATGTGGTACTGTGAGAAATGTTTTGTCATTGATTGTCCATTCAAGCCCAAAATATTATTATATTTATGATATTTGATGATATTTTTTATTGTGGGATGGTGATGAGGATGAACTATTTTTTTTACTGATTTGAATGCTACAACTGAATTTTTAGAATTTACTTTTCAGTATGAAAAATTAACCATGATTTTTTAGATGTCAACATTTCCAAATATTTAACCCTGGGGCCATTTGAATCTAATGTATCTATTCTAATATTTTGTTCCTTTTAGCAGCCAACACCCTATATGGCAAAATAAAGGGTTGATCAAAGGTAAACTCATTAGGTTACAGACAATACCCCAAGGATGTAATCCACAATTTGGCAATTGAAATTTCCAGTAGGAGGGGCACTGACTTTCCACTTATTTTGAAGCAATCTGATTCAGTAAGAAAAACAAATGTCCAGCATGTGTCAATTTTAAAACTGCTATGATTTTTACCTTTTGACAAGAATGACAGGCATTTAAAAAACATAATATGTCATAATTGGGACCTAACCATAAAAAAATTATCTCCAAAAACAAATTTTGAGTGTTCAACCTTAATCTTAAAGGCAAGCTTGAAAGTAATTATGATAAGTCCGCCTACTACTCAGTGTTAGAAAAATGTGTGGCTGTTACAGCCACTGCAGATTTGTCAGTGACACAAGTAATATATTTGTGCCAGGATATAAAAGGACCATTGGTTGTGTTGGACATTACAATTGTGCAAAAAAGGGATGGTATATATCACCTCTTGTATATCCTGTGATAGTTTTTATGGAAGACAGAATGTCCACTCAGACAAGGATTTATGAGCATAATTATGGTATCAAAACTAAAACTTAAACTAATGCCCATAGCAAACATGCACAGAAATGTATCAGTTTCAAAATGGTAATTTTTTATTGGAACAAGTTTTTTATCCAGTACAAGGTTGAAATTGGAAAATATGATTGAATACAGGGAGCTGCTGTGGCAGTTGAGATTAAATTTCAGGGTATATCTGGGTTTAAATGATCATATATTTATTAATTGTGTTTTAAAAACGAGTGCTGCCAAACTATAAAAAACACTTTTTGTATGGTACCTGGTTTTATGTGGATTTGTATATTGTATTTGGTATGTTCTTTTAAGTATTTAGTCACATGATTTCTTGGTCACATGGCTTTGATCACATGGTTTGTATGGCTAGTTAAAGGTTGTACAGCACTGTGTGTATTCTAAAGAATTCTCTACAAAAATGAGAAAAAAGAGCTCAGTGTCACTGGAAGACATTTGGTCAGCATTCTTTTCATTTATGGGGCACAGTTTTCATAATAGTTCCTGCTGGAGATTACAAAATATTCAGATGCATTTGCTTACAAGGGGCAGGGCTTCTTTGGGTTTACATCACCTGTGGAGATGATTAACTACCTTAACTACCCTTACACTACCCACTGCATGCCCACCCCTTGGACACTAATTGGAAATGCAAGGAAAACAGGGCCTAAAAGACAGTCCTTAATGTGATAGCTACCTGGATGGCAGGTGAACCATAGTGGTGTCTCAGATGTTGGGCAGAGAAAGCTAGAAAAGTCTTGACAACAATCAAATTGAGAAGCACTTGAATCTAAAAAAAATATATAAAAATAAAGATGAAAATGAAGTGATTGAAAATTGGGTGTTAGTCAAAAATAGGCGGTGGATGAAAAATACAAAAAAAAAAAAGAAAAAGAGTTAAGAAAGTATGATGGAAAGGTTAATGTTAATAGAAAACCTGACAATATAAGGACAATATTAACAGTGTTATCAATGTGTAGGCTTGGACATGGGTAGCAGTGAACATTAAGTCAAAGGTGACAGCAATAATGTTTATTGTGGTAGATAACAACATTAGTTATTAAGAATCTAGAGTAGGAGAGGGGCATGGCCAAGATGGTGAGCAGTTAACAGCACTGTTTTTTTAGCTCTGATTCATTTTAACATCTCTGACATGATTTTTAATAAAAAACTCAAATAGAACATTTCAAAACTTGATGGATTTATAGTTGAACATCTGCTGAAAGATTTACTACAAAAATAACAAGTCTGAAACTATTTTAATTGCTTTTTCCTGTCAAGAAAACTAGAAAGAATGAATTGTCTCAAAATGAGCTACTCTAAGCCCAGCGTACAGGACAGTACTATGAAAAGAGACATACAGTCTGTACTAAGTAACATCAATGAATTATCTGTGAAGACAGATAAATTAGAAAAACAAAGGGACAAATTTCCAGAGGAATGTAAAAAAACAAGTTGAAGTGCTGAGTGAATGTCTTAAACAACAAGCATCACAAATCTTAAGTGTAGAAGAGACAATGTTTTATTTTTTGATGGCAGATTACTTGAAAATGAGAATAACATTGAATTTCTTCTGGAAAAAAAAAACAACTTATTCCTGGAAAAAGCAGAAGACTTAGAGAACAGATCTAGTAGGAATAACATCAGGATTTACAGGATTCCTGAAAAAGAAGAGGGAGATGGTATGATTCAATTCCTTAATACCTGGCTGCCTAAAACTTTGAACCTGCCTGAAGCTTTTTATTTTGGCATCAAAAGGGCTCATAGATCACTTTCCAGCTCATCTTAAAAAAAAAAACAAAACACCTTCACCAAGGTCAGCTATCGTAAGATTTTTCTCAAGTCAGGATAAGGATTTAGTCTTAAAAACTACATGGACTAATTATTCAGTTAAAATTAAAGAAAATACTATAAGATTTGACAATGACTATTCAACATTAGTGATGTCAAAGAGAAAAGCAGGTGTGTCACTTGTTAAAAGCTTAAAGAAAAATAGTATTAAAGCACAAATCTTGTTTCCAGCAAAAACAAGGATTCATCTTCCAGGAGGAAACAAGATTTTTAACACCTTGGAAGATGCAATGGACTTTATACAGAAAAATAAAATCATAGGAAAAGAAAAATGTGAAGATATTTGTATAATGAAGAAAATATTTGTATAGTGAAGATGTATAGAATAAATAGAATAGAATCTGTTAACTTCTTTGAAGAGAAATCCAACAAGAGATGGTTGGTTAATAAAAGACAAAAATAGCAAAAAACTGAAGGACAAATGAAAATCAATGTAGTTCATGGTTATGAATTCTTATTAATTTAAAGAAGTGCTTGAATACTTATGAACAGGTATTGAATATTACTTTTTACAAAGTAAATTTCTTTCTTTCTTTCTTTCTTTCTTTCTTTCTTTCTTTCTTTCTTTCTTTCTTTCTTTTTCTTTCTTTCTTTCTTTCCCTACTTCAAAGGGTTACTAGTTCCCTTTTTAAAATGTTAGAGGTTGATTCTTTTAGTTATATATGAAATTAAAGCCACCATTTTCTTTTAAATTTTAAAATGTTAAACTATTCATTCTATTAAAAGTTAATCATTATTATGATGAAGCTTATGTTAGGTGGCATACTTTCTGATATCTTGGCATAGTTGAGTAAAAACCATTAAATATAGTACAAGATGCAACAAATGACACTAAAGAGGCATGTTAAGTTACATTCTTGGTTCATGAAATGGTCCAATAGTGTGCTACTGATAGTATACTTGACATGCAATAGCACTCAGGAAAGATATGCCCCAGGATTCACTAATCCTCTGTGTAAGACTAGATTAGTCTTACATGGAAGAGCCAGTCTAAGAGTAAGACGGTAGCGCACCATGCATATTAATGAGGGCGCGCTGCCTCAACTCTAAGGATAACACGGAGCATGCACGAGTGAAGGGGGCGTGTCGGACTGCCGAGCAATCCAAAAGTCCACTCCCCTGCAAGTCTGACACTCAGGAAATGTCTACTTACATGAGCGAGTCCGCTCAAATGTGTACATACCCAACACTACACTCCCCCACATTCTAACCCCCTGTACAATTATAAAATGTAAAATTTTTTTTTTATTAGCGATATAGCTGCCCGTATTTGCGAGTGTTTGCATGGGTTTGGCCAATGATTAGCTACAGTTAGCAGTTTAGACACCGAAAAGGATAATAAGAAACCTATATGCAAATTAAGCGAAATAGCGATAGCATAGTGGTAGAGCCTTCGCACAAACAGGAGGCGTTCCCGGTTCGAGTCCCACCACTCCCCCCTCTATTTTCTGTTGGAAATCTGTATATAAAAATAATTCCTGACATTTATCATTTAAATTTTTGTAAAAAGCATTGAAATGGCCTATGTAGTAGTGAACGAATTTTATACATATATATATAAGAAGGTGAAATGGTTATGCATATTGATGGATGCATGTGTAATGCATCTTAAGCAATGTAAAGCACTGCTCAGCAAGGTTTACCAGTATTAAGCATATTTAAATGTAATTGCTCATAGCTGAGCACTGCATTAACTAGCGCAATGGCTTTGCGCAGAGCTGCGCATCGTGCAAACTAGCGCAAACAGAACATGTTTGCACGTAGCTGCGCACCGCGCTAACTAGCACAACGTCGAGCAACGTGGAGCAACATAGAGCAATGTCGGGCAAAGTTGAGCAAAGTTGGCTAAACACAGCCACACCTCCTAGCCGGTCTGGCCAGTAGTAAAATAAAAAGCAATGACAGGGCTCGAACCCGGGATACTGTGCACCATAATCACAGTACTGAACCACTAAGCCATGACAGCATTTCACAGCCATGGACTTTCAACAAACACATACATATCAATGGAAGTTTACCCATTGCTAAGCAGGTGTGCCTTTAGCAGAGTTTTTTCAAAACTGGCCAATCACAAATAAGTGCGGTAAATGAGGCATATTTAAGCTCCATAGGAGAGAATACTTGCCATAACTGGTTGTAGCTTCCATCTGCAGGCAGCATGGCTGGTGCTGGAGAGGGCTCTCAATTTCAAGTGCAACGTTGGAGCAATGAGGAGTCAAAAGTAATGGTTTGGCTCCTTGTCCATAATCATGAGGATAGAATCCTGCGGGACCAATACCAGGGCACCCAATACAAAGCGGAAGCCTGGAACCATCTAGCTCATGAACTCACCAGTGCCACAGGCGTCCCTCGGACTGGTGAGCAGGTCAGACACCACAACGCAAACCTGAAGAGATGCAAGGAGGATCAACTGGACCAGTGGATCCAGGATGCCCGTGGGATGGAAAATGCCCCACTACTAAGTAGCCATGGAATTAAGTATGTAAGAATTGCTATTCTAGTCTATACTATGGATAGGTATGTCTCAATGTCACTTCATTTACTTCACAGCTGCAGGTGTCCGCGCTGCGAACCAGCAAGCCTATGCAGATAGGCTGCTAAGACTGCACCACCAGGCAGGTTAGTAATCATTTTGCATGTACTGTTATATAAAATAAATGAGAGTGCCTGAAAAAAAGTGTTTTAACCCAATAAATAAAGGTATAATAATTCTTTAATAATTATTCTGCATGTACTGTTATATAAAATAAATGAGAGAGCCTCTAGAAAAGTGTTTTAAATCTTTAATAAAGGTATAATTCCTGGAGTGTGTCTGTGTCATTTTCTTTGATATGTTGTTGTACTCTTGCATTATAGAAATAGTACTGTTGTATTAAGTGCTGTTAACCCACACTTGGGTAGGCCCATATAAAGTGGATGAAGGGAGTGCCAGTAGCTTTTAAGCATATTTACAGTCCCCAACTGTTGGTTCATGCCCAGCATGTACAGGTTAATCTGGCACATGAGTAGCTTGGTATTGTGTTCCCCAGAAATGTCAGTGTGCTGCCAGAAATATAGGGAGCTGTTAACATATAACTGATAATTTCACCTGAACATATCTAGATAATTATAGGAAAGTAGAGCTGTCAGTGTACCACCTCAGCAGTAGTGTGTCTGAGCAACTCACAAAATATGTAGCAGCAACATCTGCATCCCGGACAGTTTGTATGTCAGATACAGCTCATGTATATAAAGATCTAGCAAATCCCATTTCACAATTTAAGGACAACTGGGTAGTGTAATAATACATGTAGGGGACATATAACTGCAGTTAATAGGAATGTAGTGTAAACTAGAAGGATATATAAGTTGTTAATGAAGCTATCTTTTCCACCCTACTGTATGTGCATAAAAAATGCAATTCCACACCTCAATGGGTATGTCTCATCTCAAAACATTTGTTGGGACATATGTCCTATTGGTTTATAAATATCTGCATTTATTTTGATGCATGTGCCCTGTTTAAATACCACAATATTGGTGCCCTGTTGCCATCAATTAAACCTGCATGCTGTTGTAATGTCCACTGTTGCTCTATATATGCATGTGTTATGCTTTCTGTTCAACTGTTGGAACTCTGGTGTGTTGGGTTAATGGGAATACTTCTGCATGCTGTTATAACTAATTGGGAATGATGTTGACTGTTACTAACCCATATTTTCATTAAATCCTCCAAAATGTACAACATATGGGAAGGCTGGTCCCAGCGGACCCACCTGTCCCACCTCAGCTGGCGATGGCACCTGGCACCAGCAGGTCCGGTGCCCAGCCTGGGACATCCTCCTCCGTTGGCCCTGTGCCACCTTCAGGTGGAAGCACTGCAGGGGATGGGGCTCGTCTCCCCCATGCAAGCGTGGGAGGAGGAGGGCCACCTATCACCCTCTGAATGGTCCGGGCTGTGGTGCGTAGAGAGATTGAGTGTTCTGTTGCTGATCCTCTACGCCAGCTTGAGGTGCGAGTGGCACGACTCACGGGTGAGCCTGTCCCTCCTACACAGCCCCCAGCACAGCCACCCTCTGGGCTGTGAAGGTGCAGTGGTGACTGCCCATGGGTGGGGATCTCAGTTCCACTGTTGCCATCTGTGGGCTCATGGGTTTGCGATTTCCAAACATCCTTCCCCGTCAATGGTGTTCACCCACCACATGTGTAATATTCTGCCCTGTATGCATCTTGTTTGTCTTGTCTATTTAGCTCCCCAACCTACCTCCCCAAATATACCTATTCCCCCTACCCCACATTCCACTCTTACCTGAAAAAAAGGGCAATCTGCTCCCAAAAAAGAAAAAATACACCCATACATAGCTGCCCATTTTGCACACATGTCCACTGGACACATAAAATGTAATTTAAATGGCAGTACAACATACTTTGTTGTCCTCACCCCTCTCTCAGGGGTAGAAGGTTTCATATTTCCCTCCAAATTTATTGCATATGCACAGTTGTTGCTGTTAAAGAAATGGGCAACTATGGACCTTCCCTACACCCGTCCTGCACATCCCAAGCTGTTTTCCCTACTGTCTTTCCCTCTTTGTGCCCCTTTTTCACCACTTTCCTATCTCCCCATTTTCTTTTCTTTCAAAGAAATGAGCACAGGGGTTAGCGGGAGTAAGCACTTTTAAGCAGTAGTTAGCGGGTTTGCACGACTGTGCGCTTGTTTGCGCTTAGCTAAGCATTGCGCAAACCCATGCAAACCCGCTCACAACTGCTTAAAAGTGCCTTAGTCACTCTGTATGTGAGGGCCCTTGTTCTGCTCAGCAGCAAAATAAAACACCTCTGGCAGTCTCGAACCCGGGACCTTGTACACACTACACTGCATGAAGTGCCACTAAGCCATGGTAGATATACAACACATTGGTGCTGAAATAAATATATCATGCATCAGAGTGAGTGAATGTAAAGGAAAAATAGGAATGCCATAACACACAACTTGTTCTGTGGATCTTTACCAGCAGTTGTTGTGGAATTGCATTACATGATTGTGATAAGAGAAGCAGCCATTCTAGCAGGAAATAATGTTACAGCAGCACTTTACAACCCCCACACAGTATCATAGCAGGACAAACACTGGCATATTTGATTAGGGCAGAGGCCATACCTCCCAACTGTGCCTAATTTTCAGGGATGTTCCTGATTTTGAACCAAATTTTAGCTGTGCCCCTCTGAATCCCTCTGAAAAGTACTGATGTTGGCCAGAAAGGTGGTGAATTACACTTAATGAATAATGACAATAAGTAAGAGTTAGACACTGCTTGTACTTCAGAAAAGGTGTATTGATCCATATGCTCTGGTTCTCTCAAAGTCTCAACTTAATGGCACTAATATTTTAAAGGTGTACCTCACTTTTACCTACTTTTCTCTGAGTCTGTTCAAATATGTACCTGAGTGTTTGAGAGGCCTGGCAGTGGCAGAAACACACAGGCATATCAGCTTTTCTGCTGTTACACACTGTGCAAATAGCTTTGGAAGGATTTCCAGAAGCATACCCTTATGTAGGAGTACAACACTGAAATACAAAAGGATGTAGCCATGTACTGGTAGCAACCAACTGTAACAATGCCATTGTTCCAGTGCTGAAAAGACCAGTGTTGTGCACAGACAAAGAATAACAGGCTAACCTCTGGCTGCCCTGTGGATAGGTCCACAGTTGGGAGCTACATAGACAGACCACTTGCCTTGATAAACTAACAGGTACACAGCAACCCTTTAAGTCCAGCAAGGTAAAATTCAGACAATAATACATAATGCTCTCTGTACTTCTGCACCCCTACCCAAATGTAGAATATACCTGTGTGTTCAGGGTCTACCAAGGATGTAGGTAGGCATACTCAGTACTGAAATTTGTCCAGTTTTCTTGAGCAGCCTGTGCTAATGCCAACACTAAAAAAGCACAAAATGTTCAGAAGTGAGTAAATTAATATTCACAGTATAGCAGTTCACAAACAATCCATGTGCCAAAGGAATAACTAGTTTTGTATGGCAGTTAATTGTACAATTAGAAAAGAAAGTACATACGCCCATGTATCTTGGGTTAGCATTTTGAGGGGTGAGTACAATTCTACACTGACAAGTGTGTACTGGAAGCAGCACCATTCAGGTCTGAGTACAACATTTAAATCACTGGCTACACTCCTGGCTTCAGATATAAGAACTATACCAACCTTCTGCCTTAAACAACGATGTCCACAGCAACCAAGCATGATCCCCATCTTGGAAAGCTGAAAGGGCCATGCCTGCCTGAGTTAGAAATTTGTAGCATTGGGTTGCTATGACAGTGATTACTGCAATTACCACACAGCAGGCCACATGCAATTAGCAAATGGTGGCCACCAATTGGTGCAGAGGCCATCACATGCACATGTGCAAATACCTATAAAAGCAGACTGTAATTGCTGCCAACAAACTCAATCATTCTATTACAGAGACTGACAGAGAGAGAGAGAGAGAGAGAGAGAGAGAGAGAGAGAGACAGTGAAAAGCAAAAGGAAAAAGAAAAAGAAATAATACCAACTCATACAAAGGAAACATATGCAACAGATATGTATTTACTGGCATGTAGTAGATGTTTTTGAAGAGTACTCTACATGATGTGAACCATTCATATGTGGCAGCAGTACATATCTATGCACAGATGTCCTGCTTAACTACTGCCATGGATAATTCAGTGTGTACCTGTGGGCAGTGGGACATAACTGTGAAATGTGTAGCTCAGCATTAAATGTCAAACATCTGATCCATGTTATCTGTGTTCTGTACAGTAGTGTGGCCAATGGCTGTTTGGGGGATTAGTGCAAACATTTATATAAACATGGGTGTGACAGAGTATCACATGCATGATAGTCATATTAAAGTGTAGCTTAGCATTGGCAACTGCTGTACCAGGTTAGTATGCTAATCTAGCATTTGGAGCTATATATACCCCCTCTAATGTTACTGTGTGTTCACATGTGACACCTGTTCATGTTTCAGCAAGGCCCAACAGTTCAGCTGTGAGGTCCAGGGACTTACAACAGTGTGGGCCTTGCGTGTGTATGGCACACACATACGGAGAGATATATATGTGTCATATATATTAACATCTGTATATGTGCATAGAGCAAGGGACATATTGCAACTGTTTGTGAAGGGTGGACATATATATGTTGGTGAAGGTTGTTATGTGCATATTTGTATGTAGGTTTTAGTGTGTGACAAACAAGACAGCATACAGTGCTGGTATATGACATGTGGTGGTTAAACACTGTGGGTGTTTTGTTCAGTTTGCAATGTTGCAGCCAGTGAGGCCTGCTAAAGCTACCTGGGCTATGAACACTTTCAATGCATTTCTCACAAGACTGTGCAATATTATTACATTACTGTATACCTCACATCCTTTGTATAATTGATATTCCCACCATGAAAGGTGGACTGTATATGTGCCTATATGTATATGTATATGTACACCAATGGATGTGTATATGTATGTATATATATATATATATATATATATATATATATATATATATATATATATATATACACACAGAGAGAGAGAGTCATATATACTCATACACACCCACATCTACTTGTTGCAATAGATTCTATGTAAAGTTGACTGTGTGTGATGGTCAATGTGTTGGTGAATATGTCAAAAATGTGTATTTGTGGCATAGCTTAGTGGGAAACTGTTTCTGTCATAGTATTGTGGGTTCTTGCCTTGATCCAGGCAAAAGCTGTGTATGCTGTTGCTAGGCAGATAAAGCACTATGGCATACAGTCTGATGTAGTCCCTTGGTGTTAACTGGGGTGTGTCATTGGAGGCTAAAGCACCACATGTATGCTTATTGATTGGTACTGATGTTGAATCCAAATCCTGTATGTACTGTAGTACTGCTTGAAGCTCTGGGCCTAAACAGCAAAGTATGGTGTATGTCCACATTGCTTGGAACCACTGTTTTGTGTGGTCCCTGTAGTCATCACAGATTACATTCCTAAAGCTAAAAGTTTTGGAAGTACTGACACACAGTCCTGTATTGTACACATGTAAAGCTTATCTGGGTTGACATACCTTTGTGTCTTGTAATTATGTCTGATGTGTGTGTGGGTATGCTTGTAACATGTCCTCTGTCATATGTGTGTTACAACATATAACTGCATATCTAGCAACATTTATAGTTTACTACAGCAGTATGCCACCTATATTCACAATTGTGCACATATTTTGGCCACGGGTTTGCCATCAACAAGTTGTGTGGTATAATGGTAATACTGTAACTGGACCTTACAAACACTGCGATGGATTACATATTTCTTTATGAATTGGCTTGATCTATATCTGCTGTGGCTAGGTGGTGCATTGTGTTGCATACAGTGTGTCAGGTACTCTTGTATAGACTTATAAAGTGATTTTATTTTGTTGCTGTGCAGAACATGGTTTATTATATAGAGCGTGCCAGGCACTTTCAAGCAGTTGTGGGGTGAGCACTGATAAGTGGTAGTGAAAGTGTTTAATCTCAGTCAGCTAATAGGTTGCTATATATGGCAGTTCAGTGATATCTGTACTGTATAATGTTAAATGTGCCATATGACTTGCTCATACATATCTTTTCTTTATGTCTTCCAGGGATCATGGCACACCATAGAAATCCTAGCTACAGTATTGCTGAAGATGAGATTCTTACCAGCTGTACGATTCAGCACTACAGCCTACTATTCTCCAGAACCAGGCAAGACCAGCAGGAGTGTACTGCAATGTGGCAAGATGTTGTCCAGAGGCTAAACAAGGTAGGCCTGCAAAACTGGACATATGAGCAGGTATGCCACCATTGCAGTGATCTACTTAGACATGTCCGTCAGTGTGCTTCAGATGTACAGAGACAACAGCTTGCAACAGGTGGTGGGGTTAACATCCACCCCCCCTCACCAGAGTGGAGGAGCTGCTCCTGAGCCTGGTAGCACCTGCCCAACAACAACAGCAGCAGACATTTACCATGATGGAGGTTGGAACCACCCAGCAAGAACACATGGCGCATGCAGGTAACATGGCATATCTGTAGACTAGTTACCTCTATTGGTAGATCATGCATATGTGAGATGTGTATTGTGTAGTTAGAAGATGTGGAGCCTGTTGTGCAATACTGATCATTTGGAACATAATCTGTAGGCCTGTGAATGTAAACTGTTGTTCTACTGTAAGATTGCAAACCCACAGTAGCAATACCACAGTTGTCGCCACTGACAAACTGTCTCATATCTATGTAGGTCCCTCTGGTGTGACAGCAAGGCAGCGGACAAATGCTGGTGAGTGTGTTCTACATTTATTATTGCAAATAAAAAGTGCATGTCATAGTTAAGGTGTAGGCCATGTACACATGTAACACACCTACCCATAACGCATGCTGTGCATGTTTGCTGTGAGACCACGCACATCTCACTAATGTGATTAGCTGCCTCAAACACATGCAATACACAGACCATCTCAAACAAATGTGGCTACACTGTAGTGACCATTGGATAGGCAGAGTCGATACACAACATGCACTTAACATACACAACTATGTCATACACAGAACATGTTAACATGCTACACATGAAGGATTCACAAACCCTCTGTAAAGTCACACTCCAGTATCCCAAATGTCATCCACATAGCACACATAATATACCTCAGGGGTAGAGGCCTATCATGGGGCAGTGAAACACTCTGCAACACACAACACATTCATGTTTGGGAATGCTCCTTATTGGCCTCCTTACAAACCCATGTAACAACTGGTTGTGAAATGGTGAATGTAGCCATGGTAGTGCAGTTCCAGTACAGCATGAGAGGTTCTGGTTTGGGACATATTTGTAGCCTTGAGTGACCACATGATGCTTCATGATGATAGCTTATGGTACTACACCCCATCCAGTTATTGTAACCGCAGTACTACACATAACTTTCATTGCTATACACCTCAATGTTGTGTGTGTGCAAACATATGCACCTCTAAACAATATGCATACCAATCACCATTTTCACAGCTGACACATATATGTCTTGTGATGCTATTGAGTGGCTAGGTCATATGACACACATTGGGTATGTGTGATGTTTAAATTTGCAGTTGTGTTTTAGCATGCCATGTCATGGATGACACTGGCATGTCCACAATATGATCTACACTCACCATAACTACTGTACATTGGGTATGTGGACCAATGGTATTCCATCAGTTATACATGCACCACTGATCTTGTGTGTATACACATCATGCATGAGCTAAAACTGTGTCCACACATGGGCAGGGTGACATGACATCCCTACCTAACTACTTTATGATATTACAGCAGTACACATTTACACAACGCGCTATACACATTACTGGGAGTTCTCCTTTCCACAGGTATATTTGTAGGATGTTGACATCATCAGACTTGCCAAAGATGAGTATACCACTTTTAAGGTGTTTCAGTAGTCTCCAAAAAGATTGCTTCTCTTTAAGGAGACACACAAACACAAAGTTGGCAAGTGCAGGATTCAAACCCCTATCTAATTACTTTATGATATTACAGCAGTATGCATTTACATGACATGCTATACACACTACTGGGAGCTCTTCTTTCCACAGGTATATTTGTAGGATGGTGACATCATCAGACTTGACAAACATGAGTATACCACTTTTAAGGTGTTTCAGTAGTCTCCAAAAAGAATGCCCCTCTTTAAGGAGACACACACACACACAGTTGGCAAGTGCAAGATGCTAACCCCTATCTAACTACTTTATGATACTACAGCAGTATGCATTTACACAATGAGCTATACACATTGCTGGGAGGTTTCCTTTCCACAGGTATATTTGTAGGATGGTGACATCATCAGACTTGACAAAGATGAGTATACCACTTTTAAGGTGTTTCAGTAGACTTCAAAAAGGTTGCTCTTCTACAAGGAGACACACACTCTCATACAGTTGGCAAGGGCAGGATTCAAACCCCTACCTAACTTCTTTATGATACTAGAGCAGTACACATTTACACAACACACTGTACACATTACTGGGAATTTGCCTTTCCACAGGTATATTTGTAGGATGGTGACATTATCAGACTTGACAAAGATGAGTATACCACTTTTAAGGTGTTTCAGTAGTCTTCAAAAAGGTTGCTCCTCTCCAAGGAGACACACACGCACACTCTCACACAGTTGGCAAGTGCAGGATTCAAACCCCTACCTAACTACTTTATAATACTAGAGCAGTACACATTTACACAACGCACTATACACATTACAGGGACTTCTTCTTTCCACAGATATATTTGTAGGATGGTGACATCATCAGACTTGACAAAGTGGGTTACATTAAGTGACATTAGGTGGGCTACATAGAAGGAATTTCTAAACACTTTGGCAATGTGATCATCAAAGGAGAGTTTACTATCTACCTGGGTCCCCAGGTCCATAATTACATTCTCCGTACATACTGGATTACCACCTATGTGGTAATTTGTGGGCACTTTGTTTTATCCAAAGGGGATGACTATGCATTTTTTGGCATTCTGCTTGAGGGCATTGTTTTGACACCAGGTATCTGTCTCTGTAAGACCCTTCTGGAGCATGTCTGTGTCAGCCGTAGAGTCGATTATGGACCACAGTTAGCAGTCATTTGCAAACTTGGTCAGCCATACTCCTCCTGTGCTTGCCTGTACCTCTGAGCAGTATGTACTGAACAGGTGGGGTCCCAGGACCAGGACCTGTGGGATGCCGCTTGTGACTGGTTTAGAGACGGACATGGCACGTGCAACTCTGACCATGTGTGTTTGATCTGTGAGCCAGTTGGCCACCCATCCTGTGACATAGGGGTTAATGTTCAAGCTGGTAAGCTTGTCCATGATGCCAGAGTGGGGAATGGTGTCAAAGGCCTTAGTGAGGTCCAGGTGGGCTGTGTGGGCTACTTTCATCTCCATCTATGTCTTTGGTAACTGTTTCAAAGAAGTCAACTAGGTTTAGGAGGCAGAATATGCCTTTAACAAAGCCAAATTGGGTAGACTCCAGTGTCTGGAGGTTCCCAATGTCTCTGTTTATGGGTTACATGATAATTTGCTCCATAGCTTTGCAGACCAGGCTGAGTAGGCCTATAGGGCAATAGTTTCCAGGTTGTTGTGGCACCACCTTTGTGGAGCTGGATGACTGTTGCTGTATGCCATTCTATGGGTAAATAGCCTGTGGTAAGGTTGAGTCTGGACAGTGAATGTAGGTGAGGGTGTAGTTCCTTTTGGGGCTGGTGTAAGACGCAGCCTGGGACACCATCCAGTCCCATTGATGCTGTGTTCTTAGCTTTGGAGAGGGCTGTTTTTACCTGCATGTCCATGAAGTCTGGGGCTCTGCATTCTTCTCAGATGGACACAAGCCCTTTTGGGGATGAGTGGGGGTGAAGTTTGCACTGAACTTGTCCGGCAGGATGTGAGCAATGTCAGTTGGTTCAGTGTATTTTTTGTCAATTTGCAGTAGCTGACAGCATATTTGGCAGTTGCCACCTAAATGTTTGGTATAGCTAATGAAGGCTTTGTGGTTGTTATTCTTAGATTCCTTGGCAATTTGTCTTTAGAAACTGGCCTTGGATTATTTTATGAGCGATCATTGTTTCTTCCTAATAATGATCAGTGATGCTTTTCCTTTTGTGAAGTTTGCTCTATCATGTGTTAGTTCCCTCCTTCTGTTGTATAGCTTATTTATGGGCAATGACTACCAGATTGGTTTCTTCTTTTTGGAGGAGTGCGTCTTGGTTTTATTTGGGATGTCTCGATCCATGCATCCCTGTAGATGCTCATAGAATGCACTTGCAAATGATTTTGCAGATTTTATAGCATTATCTTATAGCAAGGGGGCTTTGGAACTTTCCACTTTGGTCTTGAGAAGTGTGCAGTTTGCTTTTGAAAATTTCTTCACAGTGGTTTCCTTGACTGGGGGGGGGGGGTGTGGATGTCCAGTGTGATTACTTTATGGTCTGATATTACTAGTGAGGGGTTTATCTCTGGTGTGGAACACTGGTACCCCATGTTGGTGATGATCAAGTCCAGTATGTTGTCACCTCTAGCGGGTGTGGTGACCAGCTGTTCCAGGGCGTTTGAGTTTTTAAACTCTAGGAAACATTGGGCAAAGGACGTTGTACACGAGTAATTCTCCCAGTCAATGTTTGGGTAGTTGTAATCTCCTCATATAATGGTGTTTGGTAGGACCTTTATATTTTACAGTGTTCTCAGGAATACTGAGCGAGGTTCCTGAGACAAGGTAGGTGATCTTTAGCAGGCTACAATCTGATAAGCAGCTTTGCCCAATGTTAGTTGCACTTGCATGGGCTCCAAGGCCTCATGCTGTGCCACTAACCTGAAGGTGTGGGTATCCATACGGTAAATGGATACACCCCTTCCTTTTGTATTTCACTCTGGGTTTTGGGGCTGAAGATCAGAGGGATTGTGAGTGTTTTATGTGGACCATGTCCAACAGCTCTGTGTTTGACATAGCTTTGTATGTTAGGCAGAGATCACCTCTGAGTAGGCGATATGCGAGAGAGTACAGCTGGAGCATTTTGAGACAGTCTGTGTATGACATGTATTTCAGGCCGCTAATCCTCTTTGTGAGGTATTTCTGCAGGCTTTCCAGTTGTTGTAGATGTCTTGTGAGGTACATAGCAAAAGGGGTGTTGTACTCTATTATGGCTCTAGTGAGTGATGAGTAGAGGGGAACAATGTCCTCTTCGATTCTGCATTAGACACCTTTTGTGGTGAGGTGTGCCACATAGAAGGATTTCCTGACTACTGTGGGGATGTGATTATCACAGGTGTGTCCACTGTCCACCTGTGACCCAAGGTCTCTTATCACACTTTCAGTGTTAAGTATACTACCGCCTATGTTGTAGTTCATGGCGATTTATACCTAGTTTAGTGGGTTTATCTATAATTCCAGAGTGGGGGATGGTATTGAAAGCTGTGGCAAGATCTACATAGGCTGTGTGAACCACCTTACCCTTGTCTACGGTTCTGGTGACTGCTTCAATGACGTCTATCAGGTTTAGGAGACATGATCTACCTTTTACAAACCCAACATGGTTGTGGTCCAGAGTTTGGAGATTACCAATGTCTTTTTTTATAAGTTATATGATGATACATTCCATGGCCTTGCAGAGCAGGCTCATCAGGCTAATGGGGCGCTAGTTCCTGGGGTCCGTGGTGGCTCCCCCTTTGTGTAGTGGGATAACCGTCGCTGCGTGCCATTCAGCAGGCACAAAGCCTGAGGTGAGGCTATGACTGAACATGGTACATAGGTGTGGTGCCTGTTCGTTCTGTAGTTTGTGTAGAACACAGCCTGAGATGTTATCTGGTCCCATGGATGCTGTGTTCCTGGCTTTAGAGAGTGTTTTTTACCTGTGCAGCTGTGATGACAGCAACTTTGCAGTCTTCCATTATAGAGATGTGCTCTTTCAGGGGTGAGAGGGGGGTAAAGTTAGCACTGATCCTATCTGCCAGGATGTTGGCAATATCAGTGGGTCTGTATATTTAGTGCCATTGTGCTGTAACTCAGAGCAGATCTGAGTGTTGCCATTGAGATTCTTGACATAGCTACAGAATGCTTTGTGGTTGTCTTTAGAATCAGTGTCGATTTTGTTTTCATAACTAGCTTTGGAGGATTTTATCAGGGATCACAGCTTCTTACTGATGTTGACCATGGAGCTCCTCCACTCATGGGATTTTACCCTCTTTTACAACAGTTTCTTCCTTCTGTTGTGCAGTTTGTTTATAGCAGGGGAACACCAGATTGGCTTCCTTTTCTTGGAGGATAGTGTCTTGGTTCTGTTTGGGATAGCACGATGCATGCAGTCATGTAAGTGCTTATAAAGTGCAATTGTGAAGTATTAAGTAGTCGTAATTGTATTGTCCATCTACATGGGTGTCCTGCAGTTCAACACTTCTGTCTTAAGAAGCATGAAGTTGGCTTTGGAGACATTTTTTAACATGGTTTCTTTAATGACGGTGTGGGTCCAGAATGTGGATATGTAGGGTAATTAGCTTATGGTCAGGTGGGACCAATAAGGTGCTGACTTCAGGTGTGGAACACCGGTCATGCAGGACAAACCAAACCCCATAACCAACACAAATAACTACAAAGTGATCTAAATGCTACTCATTGCCAGAAGTCTCAGCCTCCAGATGCACACACTTGAGACACTTCTCATTATGGAGAATATTGATATCTGTGCAGTAACAGAAACCAGGTTCAAGTTTCCAGACAGCACACCAGCACTATCAGGATACTACTCATTCCATACCTTCCAGCATCAGAACCTGAATCATAGCACATGGGGTGAGCATGTATCCATATTCATCAAGGATACCTACACCTCTCTCTACATGCTCTCTACAGGATATGTACCCATAGAATGTTGCACAGCAACGTTCTTCACACTCCACAGGGGTGGGGCCACAAAATCCCCTTGGCATTCATGCTCTATGAGCCTGACGAGTGTGTTCTGCAAGGCAATGGAGTCAATCATAATGGAAGTCAACAATACAGAGATTGGGAACCTTCACACAGTTGAGCACGGCTACAGATGATTGAAATGAGCTCAACACAGCCTACCTATACCTCGCTAAGGCCTTTGACACCATTCCACAGTCAAGTATCATAGATGAACTCACCAACCTGGCCATGAATCCATACATCACAAGATGGATTGCAAACTGGCTCACAGATAGATCCCACACATTAAGAGTTTCTGGCTACACGTCAGACTCTATACCGGTAACAACTGGTGTCCCGCAGGGTTCAGTCCTGGGGTCCCTCCTGTTTGGTATAGACTTCTCAAATGTGCATGCCAACACAGTAGGGTTGTGGTTGACTAAGTTTGCTGAGAACTGTAAAGTGCTTGCCATAACAGATTCCCCGGAAGACAGACATATTCTGAAGACTCTATGAGACAGATGTGTGGTGTCAGAATCATGACCTCAAGTTCACTGTGAAGGAATGCATAGTGATCCTCTTTGTTGAAAACAAAATACCCACAAACTACCACATAGGTCTTACCCCCTTAAAAATGACAAGGTGATAAGGGATCTGGGGACACAAGTAGGTAGTCATCTTTCCTTTGACAACCATGTTGCCAAAGTGATTGGGAGATCCTATGTGGCCCACCTAATCAACAAAGGGTTTGCATCAGGATCCAAAGAGGCAGTGTTGGCACTCTACTCTTACGTCATCAGACCCATAATTGAGTACAGTGCACCATTTTTGATGTACTCAACTTAGCATATCCAGCAGCTGTAGAGACCACATAGGTACCTCACCAAGAGGATTACTGGCCTCAAACAGTTGTGTTATGCAACACAACTGGTAAAACTAAATCTGTTCTTCGTTGCGTACTGCCTACTCAGAGGCACACTCTGCCTAACATACAGAGCCATGTCCAACACATAACTGTTGAACATGCTCCATCTACAGATAACAACATTGAGTCACCCTACACATTCCAGGGATATGAACCTCATCACAACAATGAATACAACATGCTGGTGGGATAGAGTACCATCCCAGACACTTGCCTTACTGTGGAACAGAGTCCCAATGTACATCAGACAGAACATCTCGCTGACACTCTTCAATTGGAACCTTGATGAGTGGAATGGGAAACAGACAATTCATGCCAGGCATCACATCAGCAGCCCCATTAGAAAGGGGCTCAGAGTACTAACTATTAGAAATAGGCCTTGGGAGACTACCCAATAGTGTGGTGAAAGCTGCACAACTTGCGTAGGCTGATATATGCCTTCGTGGAGATAGTCTACTACACACCTATGAACCTATGTGACAGGTACATGTCTACAGATAGTAGATGTGTACTTCATTGTACAGTCATGTTGTACAGCAGGCACATGGACCACATACACTGTAATGCTTACATATACTGGTGGCTGTTATGTACAGTAGGAGAGATGTGCACCTCATGTATTTCGTGCCATTGGGATGTGTGTTGGGTGGGACAGTCCTGGATGGCTCCCTGTCATGGTCACCCTCTTACATACATCTCTGCCCATCCATCTTTGGCTTATTATACTGTGTTCCCCCTACATATATATATATATATATATATATATATATATATATATATATATATATATATATATATATATATTACATAGGTAGGTAATAGGCTATCTGCCTGAAGGCATATATTAGCATGGCCAGAGTGTGCAGCTATCACCACCCATGGAGTTAGTTCCCTAGGCCTCTGTGTAGTAGAGCTGATGAAGTGATCCATGGTGTGACAGTTCAGTTTCACATACACTCATCAAGGCTCCTCTGGAAGAGTGTCAGTGTGGGACTCGGCTTAATGTCGGTTGGGAGCCTGTTCCAAAGCAAGGGAAGTCTGTAAGTTAGTAATGTATCCCTCCAACATGTTCTATTTAATGTTGTGATGATAATATCCCTAGAGCATGTGGTACAGTGAGCTTGGGTTTACTTCAGATAGCACATGTACATCAGTTCTGCATTGGACATGGACCTGTCTGTTGGGCAGTGATCTCCTGAGTAGACAGTATGCAACAGAGTACAGATTAAGTTAAATTCAGTCTTGTTGCATGGGGCAACTGTTTGAGGCCAGTAATCCTCTTGTTGAGGTACTTCAGTGGTCTTTCCAGCTGCTGAAAGTGCCTAATCAGATTCATCGCAAGTGTGTTGTGGTACTCTCTGACGAGTCTGATGACTGAAGAGTAGAGGGAACCTCCTTTGAACTACATGCAAAGACCTTGGCAGTTTGTGAGAACACATAGCATGATTTTCTAACCACTTTGTGAATGTGTTTCTGGAAGGAGAGATGACTATCCACATGTCCATAGATCCCTTATTATCACCTCCATATTTGGGGTGTTGGCACCTATGTGGTATTTGTATGACTGTAGCTCGAGGCCATAATTTTGACACCACATCTGTCTGACTGAGACCCTTTTTAAGGATGTCTCTGTTGTCCCAAATGTTGATTATGGCAACTTTTTTACAGTCATCCACAAACTTTGCTAAACATAGCTCTCGTGTGTTTGACTGTATTTCTGAAAAGTATACACCAGACAGGAGGGGTCCCAGGACTGAGCCATGGGGGACAGCAGTTGTTACCAGCTTGAACAGGAGACCACCATTCTTACCTTGTGGGATCTATCTGTGCCCCAGTTTGCAATCCATCAGATGACATACATATTTATGCACAGGTTGTTGATTGTGTGTATACAACATGTGTCTGGGATGTTGGAAAAGGGCTTTTCAAGGTCTATGTGGGAGATGTGTAGCTCATTTCATTGATGTATGTCCTGGGTGACTGCCTTGAAAACAGTCTAGCAGGTTTGGGAACCATGATCTGCCCCTGACCAAACCAAAATGGGTAGGCTTCGGTGTTTGTAGGCTCCCAATAGATTTGTTTATGAGTTCCATCATGATGGACTCCATGGCCTTGCAGATCAGGCTTAATAGGCTTATAAGATAATAGTTCCCATGGTCTGTTGTGCACCAACACTTGTGGAGTGTGCCAAATGTTGCTGTAACCCATTCAACAGTTTCATATCCTGTACAGAGGGTGAGGCTCAAGAGACTGTTCAGGTGCAGGGTCTGTTTGTTTTGAAGTTCACATATGACACAGCTAGGGAAACCATGTCATCCCATAGATGCCATGTTTTTAGGTTTGGAAAGAGCTGTTTAACCATTGTGTATGTGATTTCTGGGTTTTCACAATCTCCAGGTATGATAATGGGCCCTTTTGTCAGTGAGAGGGGGGTAAATATGTATGAACCTGTCTGACAAGTTGTTGGCAATGTCAGTCATGTACATGTGTTCATTTACAGTTTGCACTGACTCAGAACATATATGAGTTTACATTGATATTTATGACATAGCGAAAGAAAGCTTCATGGTTCTCTATGGACTCTTTGACAATATTTTTGCCAGAACATGGATTGGATAATGTTAGGAGTGCTCATTGTTTATTGATGATACTGATCGGAGATTTATTGATCTTCTTTGAATTTTCACTTTCTTTGAACAACTTAAGTACTTGTAGTACATAGTTTGATTATGACAAGAGTCCAATATATTATATGGGTCTGTTTTCATATAACTGTGTGCGCAAGGCAGGATTGGTGAATAGTGTCAAGTTTCTGGGGTAAGAACTGCAACTGCCAGATATGTGTGGCCCACTGCTGTACTCAGACATGGCCTAAGTGTGTGAGCATGCCCAGTATGACCTTTCAGTATGTTGCTGACTGAAATTTGCTAAGTTTGTTTAAGTGTGTGAGCATACCCAGTATGGACATATATACTATATGTGTGTGAAAAATCAAGTTGTTTTTTACTTCAGGGCTCACCTTTGTGTTGTACATCGACAGGAAGCACGCTGTGCCTGCAGGGCTTCCATGAGTCACTTTGCATAGACTTATCAACATTTCTACATACAGGGGGGACAGCTATTATTTGTACATTTCTACCCGGGGTGGCAAACCTGATTGTTACTGTGGTTGTACATAGGATGAGGGGTTCACCTGACACTTATACACATTTGCTAGGCCTGCACTGCTATGTCAGGTACTCCATTTCAGTCTGTACTGTTGCCTATCGTACTGGCTTGAGGCATACTACTGTACTACAGATCTTAGCTTCCAATTTCACGTATATTAGTTTGTGACTTCATAGCCTACCCAACCCACATCACACTGCCTGGCCTGCTGTTATCTGTCTGCATAGGCCTGGGGGGAAGTTACTCATATGCCTCTTCAGAGGGCATGATACAGCATTTGTTTGTGTTTGCATTAGTCTACAATTGTCCTGCTGTGTCAGTGCCAGTGAAATGCTGTCATGGCTTAGTGTTTCAGTACTGTGACAATAGTGCACAATATCCTGAGTTTGAGCCCTGTCACTGCTTTTTATTTTCCTGCTGGGCAGACTAGACTGCTTAAGGAACAGTAAAGCAGGTGTGAGCGTGTTTACCTGACTTTGCTCAACTTTGCCCAACCTTGCCCGACTTTGCCCAACATTACCCAACATTGCTCAACGTTGCCCGACGTTGCGCTAGTTAGCGCGGTGCGCAGCTCTGCACAATTGTGTTTTAAATAGTGGTAAAATGTGCTTAGCACTGCTTTATATTGCTGAAAATAGGGCAATCATGCCTCAGGTGCTGCCTATGTTGGATGCACATAGTATATTCCCTATACATATTTGAAAACAGGTAGTGTCAAGTTAGGCATCCCTTTTATTGTATGTGCGAGTCAGAGAGAGGTGTCATTTCCAGGGATCCTACTGAGTCAGTGTATGTGCTATGCGTTGCCTCTTTGCCAAGGCCAAGGCATACTGGACACACCTCCTTCTGCCTACTGGGGCAGGCTCAGGTTGTTCCTCCTCTGAGTCACGCTGTGCCTGTGCAGGCCTTGGCAATGGTGGGGGGCTGTTTGGCCCTGCCCCATGCTGTTCCTGCTGCAGCTGTTTTTGCAGGATCATATTGTGTAGCATGGTACATACCATGACAATTTGGGTACATGTAGTTGGTGAGTACTGCAAGGCTCCACCAGATGTGTCCAGGCACCGGAACCATGACTTGAGCATTCCAAACACATGCTCAATAATGTTTCTTGTTTGTGCGTGTGCCTCATTATGGAGTTCTTGTTCGGGTGTGTGTGCATTTCTGATGGGTGTCATCAGCAACGGCTCCAGTGCGTATCCAGCATCCCCCACTAGGTGACCATCAGGGATGTCCCCATTGGCAAATCTCTGGTACAGCTGCATCAGATGCCAGATGTGGGAATTGTGATAGCTTCCAGGGCAGCCAGCACACACATTCATTATTATGCCCTGGGCATCACACATGACCTGGCAGTTGATGGAGGGGAAGCCCTTGCGGTTGATGTAGACCCTATCCCGCTCACTGGGTGGTGCTTTGATGTGTATGTGCATTCAGTCTATTGCACCCACTAACTCAGGGTATTCTACTGTTTGGTGGAAAAGACGCATATTGCTGGCCAATGCCTCACGGGAATTGGGGAAATATAAGTGGTCACCGACATGTGCTGACATGGCATCCAGGAACTGGTGCAGTACCCTGGATGCTGATGCCTGTGAAACCCCCATCATATCACCAGTTGGTCTCTGGAAGGTACCTGTAGCTAGTATTCATAGGCCAACACATACCTTGGTATCCACTGGGATGGGTTCCCCTCTGTTGGTTCTGTGTGAGGTGTGGCTGGCACAGCTCAACAATTTGCTGCAGGAGGTCTCTGTCCACTCTATAGCGCTCCACTATCTCCAGCTCATGTAGCCCCTGGTAGGTTACCTTGGGTCTGTACACTCTTCTCCGTCTCCTCACTGTGGGTTGCTCAGCAGCATTCACAACATCACCACCCTCAGCATCTTGCACATGTTGGTTTATGATAGTAATAGCAGCCCCTAACATTTTGTCTGACTTAAGCTTTTTAATTTTTCACTCTTTGTATACTGCAGTGTTGCAGAGTTCTTGGGAAAAAACAGGGTAGACTGCTGTGTGCAGAGTTTAAAGTGCTGGGCTGGGCTAGTCTACTGCCTGTGTAATTGACTGATTCTGATATATTTCACCAGGCAGCTCTTCTAGTTCTCCTTGGTTAACTTTCTACTACTTATTTTCCTTCCTTTTCCCCTTCTGTTTCTGCCCAGGGCAGCACCGCGCAAACAAGTGCAAACACTGCACACGGGTACACACACGCTGTGTGCCCGTTTGCAAGAAATTTCAGATATATCCATGGCGTACGCCTTTTTTTTCTTGTTTTCAGCTAGGACAACTGTAGACACACCTCTTGCAATCCTGAGCAACTCAGGGCAAACACAAGCCACTGTGCTCCAATAAGCTTACAGTCTTTCAGACATACCCTCTCATGATGTCACCTATCTTCTACTCTACTACTCCCCTACTCCTACACTTACACTCTAGGGACATGGCTCACATGCTGGGGAAAATTGGGATTCACTATCTTTATCCTCATTTGCATAGGGTTGCCTACTAATGCATGGTTACATCTATCACACTGAGCTTCCCCCCCTTAGCAACCACTACTCAGTGGCCATGTTGTTTTCAGCCTGCCATTCACCTGCACGGCAGAACAAGCTTTTTGGTGAAAATGCCCATTTTTGGCTATTTTTCAATTTTTTTCATTTTATTTAAAGCGCCGCACATTTGTGCTGTGCTGCTCTACGCTTAAACATCAGAGATTGGGGAAAAAATGGATTTTAAGGATTTACAACATTTGCAAATGCCAATGGCCTTATATTTGGCCATTGGCATGCTTCCTCAACCAGATGCATCCTTTATTTGGAGCTGTCATAGCTCTGTTTAGCTATTTGCAGAACGGTACTCCGTTACCAATGGAGTACATTTCTACAAATAGCACTACTCTTACACGGACAGGTTAGTGTTTCCTGGATCGCAAATTTACCTCATTTGCATAGCTTTCAGCAGCAAATTAGGTAATTTGCATACCATAACACTGTCTGTGCAAGAGTAGCTTTAGATGCTCTCATGCATGTCCCTGCCGGCTGTTGCTGGATCGCTTGGCAGACATATTGGCTGTCTGCCGTCTTACACTAATCTTAGACTCCATGCAAGCCTTCGTAAATCCGGCCCATGCTATGTTATAAACAAAGTATAAAATATAGCTTTTTACATATATAAAAGTTACTATTTGAATGATATAAAATAGAATAACATTATCACTTTTAGAAGTTAAACCTGGATCACACATAACTGTCATTCTTTTAATGCAAGTTTATATATGTCTCCTTTAAAAATGACAGCTTGCTTTATATTAAACATCTCATACAAATAGTGCTTACTGAATCATTAAATGTTATTTTTAAATACAATAGCTTTTTAGTGGTTAAAATACTTTGCAGTGATTTTTGTTGTTTATTAGTGGGTTTGAGGGCTTGGTGTGTAATGTAGATGTGGCTTAGATTCACTTGTGAGCATTTTTATGTGAATTGTAACTGATAGACTGTTCATTTTCAAGCCCTTATCATGAAAACTAGCTTAAAACAATTTAGAGTCATGAGCACTTTTGTGATACTGTGGGAGTTCTGAAAATTCTAAGAAATGTCCAGGTTATTTATTCCTGTCTAAATGTAAATAATTGTAATATTTTGAATTATATGCTAAGATATCAAATAATACAAGTTAGATAATAAGCAAAAAACAGTGAATTGCATTCTAAACCACTGTCAATTATTACTTAGTTCTGAATACTAGCAACTAATAATATACTTGACATTCAACAGCACCCAAGAAAGTTATGCTATGTTATAAATAAAGTAGAAAAATATAGTTTCTTACATATATAAAAGTTATTATTGGAATGTTATCAAATAATTAGAGTAACATTCATACTTTTACAAGTGAAACCTGGATCACATGTAACTGTCATTCTTTTAATGCAAGTTTATATGCTATATCGCTTTTAAAAATAACAGTCTGCTCTATATTAAACATCACATACAAATAGTGCTTACTGAATCACTAAATGCTATTTCTTTAAATACAATAGCTTTTTGGTGGTCAACGTACTTTGAAATGCTTTTTGTTGTTTTTTTTAAGTGGTCGGTAAGGGTTTGAGGGATTGTTGTATAATGCAGAGGTGGCTTGGATTCACTCTTGAATGTTTTTATGTGAACTGTAGCTAACAAACTGTTCATTTGTAAGCCCTTGTCATGAAGAGCAGCCTGAAGCAGCTTAATTAGAGTCACAAACACTTTTGTGATACTCCAGGAGTTCTGAAAATTCTAAGAACTGTCCAGGTTACTTCTTTCTGTCTAAAAGTAAATAATCATATTTTGAATAATATGCTAAGATGTAAATTAATACAAGTTAGATAATAAGCAAAATACAGTGAATTGCATTCTAAACCACTGTCAGTTATTAAATAGTTCTGAATGATTGCAGTATACCAAAAGGCTAGTTTATATACTAGCCTATAGAAAGATACTTCCGACAAAAAAACTAGAATTGTGTTTCTCTGTTATTGTCTCTTTTTAATGATAATAAAACTTAATATCTCAGAACAATTTGTTACGAAAGTTTGAATCTTAAAAGGGAAGATTTTTAGATATTTGTTCAGACACTATTAGACATAACATTTAAGGAAAAAATAGGACTGAGTCTAACAGTAGCACTAGATTAAAGAGTATCACATATATAAGGTTAAATATAAATGTTCTATTATATGATATTCTACACTAGGATTATAGCTAAAATATAAAACCTAGGAATGTAGTATCAGTACAAGACATAGTATACAAACAGAAATAAAAATAGATTAGAATAAGTAAATATGTATATTATTAAAGGATATAAATATGTCTACAAGGGTGGGAGGTTGGCATAGTGGTTCATGTGTTCACTTTATAGGCACTAGGTGCAGGATTTGTTTCTCACATGGGGTAATTGGCTGGGCTTGGAGTGGCTCACAGGGGCAGTTAGCCTAGTACTAATTTATGAACTTATGATCCTATGAGCAACATTACACATAGTAAATAAAATAGAAAAATATAGGTCATCTGACCTATAAATTAATAAATATGAAAACAACAACTGAATTCCTCCCTATATTAGACCACAGAGATAATGTGAGGTACAGGGAAAGAGGACTGTAGATATATTCAGTTTGGTCAACTTATAATAAAGATACTGAACCCCTGTTTATCCTTTCTTATTCATAATAACTCACTGACAGGCTTTTTAAAGATGATGCACACTAAAAATATGAGGCATAGTAATATGAATCAGAAGGATGAGCTAAGAGTTGTTAGTCTAATGGAGAGTTTGAGAGGTATTTTGTGCATCTTTTTCAACAAATTAAGTATATGTCATTCCATGGTAGAATGTTTTAGGGTTATATCATTAGGTAATTTTGTTATTTGTTTCAAAAGTTTTGTCCATAGTGGAAGATTTCATATTGTTATATATAAAGTATATAATAAGGTCTGTGCATAAATGTGATTTCATTATACCTCTGTTTTTTCTGTCTTATATAAATTTCTGATTTTAAATGCATATCTATTAATATTAATGGATTTAATAATCCAGTAAAGAGGGGGAGCCTGTTCTAATACTTGCAATTACATAAAGCTCAAACTGTATTTCTACAGGAAATGCATTTACTTGATAAATATATAAATAATCTTTCATCAAATAATTATTTGGTTTTAGCAGGTTCTGGCTTTCAAGCTAAAGGCAGAGGCACATTCATTTTATGGAAGAACTCACCAGTAATGTCTATGGTAAAAGATACCTATGCTGATAAAAAATGGTATTTTAAGCATAGTTATAACTGAATGGGACATAAAACTATATACATTGGTAAACTCTTATTGGATTTCAGGGGTTTGAGCTAAAGATGCAAAAATTACTTAGACACTTTAGCCTATTACATGAAAGGTGAAGTCATAATGGCTGGTGATTTTAATTGTATTTTATCAGACAACTATTCCACTACAGATAGAAAGTTGAGAATCACAACTTCAGCCAAACATTTAACAAATGTTATAAATCTAATTAATTTAAAGGATATATATATATATATATATATATATATATATATATATATATATATATATATACACATTAAGGAAAATAAACTCACTTTAATTTACCCAATATTCATATAGATGTGGAACACAAATATTGATAACATTTTTGTCTCAAACAATCTGTTATAATATAGCAAAGAAAATTCAATAGTTTCATGACAATTCTTAGACCTTAATGCTATAATCTTTAATATTATTTTAAAAACTGACAATTTAGTATAACACAGGAGATTACCAGTGTACATTTTAAAAAGATCAAACATTTCCTATAAATAAACATGAATGGTGAAGTATCTGACATTGTCCTGTGGGATTCACTGAAGGCTTACTTAAATAAAAGAGATACAAGCTACTATATCAGTAAAACAAGAGAATGGGGTAAAGAATTGAATGCACTACAGGCCAAAATAGACACAAAAGTTAAATCTAAAACCAAATGACATTATCAGTCAGTTTGAACTTAAAGACTTAAATACAAAATATGTTGAAATTCTAAATCATAAAGTTTCAATAAACCTGAAAAAACTTAAACTTCAGGCATATTCAGTAAACCCTTTATGCTTGCATAAACTTGCTCTTAGATCAAAGAAAATGAGTAAACTAAATCATATCGAAAAAATTATAACACATAAATAATAAAGAAAGAAGAACAGATATTAAAGGCATTCTTGAGGGCTTTAAAATATTTTATGAAAATATAAATAATAATACAAATAGCCTAGAAAATGATGATATAGCTGAAACTTTTCTAAGGGAAAATATAAATAATAAAATAACAAGTGAACAAATAAAAACTGGCAGACCATTCACTTTAACAGAAATAAAAAAAAAATCAAATAAAAAAGTTAAAAAATAATAAGGCACCGGGCTTACATGGTCTTATACCAAAACTATATAAAATACTACTGGATGATGCAGTTAAAATATTAGATAAGGTCTATAGAGAAATAAAATACAACTGCTGAAGTCTCCCATCATGCAAATATTCCCTTACATCACCTATTTGAAAACAAGATAAGGATCCTATAAAGTGCTCATCTTACAGACCCATTTCACTTTTAAATGTGGACTATAAGCTGTTCATGACCATTTTAGCTAACAGAATTAATCTACTTATACCCAAACTAATTAACAATGATCAAACTGGGGTTATTCAAATAGACAAATACAGGATAATATAATAACAATATATACATTAATAGACTATGCAAATAAAAATAAAAAATAACTTTCTATCATTTGTTTCGATTTAGATAAGGCTTTTAACTCAGTTAATTGGTCATACTGGTTTAAAACACTTAAAGTGTATAATTTCTCTCCTGAGTTAATTGCATTAATTTCTAAGTTATGCAATAACTTTTGTGCTTATGTTAGAAATAGGTTCTCTTCTTTCCAATTCCTTTAAATTACAAAAAAACACAAAACAAGACTGTCCATTATCACCTTTATGTTTTGCATTAGCTATAGAACCCTTTACTAATAGTATTAGATCCAATAAGAATATTAATGGTATCAAAGTAAAAGAAGATTTCAAACTAAAGATTCAGCTCTTTGCTGATGATATTTTACTAATAATAGGGAATACAGAGCATTCATTAGAACATATAATTAGTTCTATGGGTCAGTTTGAAGAAATCTCGAACTTAAGATTTAATCATAAAACAAGTACATTATTAATTAATAAATATAAAAAATCATGCAAAAATATTCTAACTTCAATTGGAAGAGCAATCAAATGAAATACCTTGGTATAACCATTATGTTTAATAGTAAAGAAACGATACAAACTTTCAACAGGTTGCTGATAAAATTTTTAATTTGGTCACATATTGGAACAAATTCTTCTTTACCTGAATGAGTAATGCTTTTTAAGATGGCAAGTCTCCCTAAAATATTGCTTGGCTTACAATCTTCAGTACTATCTCCACCAAAAAAACTGATGAAGAAGATAAATGTTATTCCACTTACATTTTTTGGCATCCTCATAAATCAAGAGTTTCCATTATTGGCACATAAAAGGTTGTGATAATGGTGGAATAGGATTCCCTGATATTCAATTGTATGCTACTTTATCAATTGTAAAAGTTATAGCATTGTGGATAAATTCATCTTATGATTAACAATGGAAACAGATACATCAAGAAATATTATTAGTAAATAATAAATATATCACAACCATTCATAAACAAATAGTCCCTAATAATTTTATCTGGTTATTAAAAGATTTTTGTGTAAATGGAATTACACCCTCTTCTCAAATTCCATGTTTAAATAACATAATTTCCTCTTTCCAAACATTCATATATTCTTCTAACTATTGTATTAAAAACTTAATATTTTCTATGTTTCCAATTGCATATACAAATGATTCCTTATAAACTCATAACTTCAACAAAATGCTAGTATTGAAACAACAAAGCAACTTAATTTATTTGCATCAATTCTTAAATGGTACTGATATACATACTGTTGAAAATTTAAGGTCCAAATAAAATCAAGTTTCCGAGAATTGGTTAATTTTACAAATATTAAGAGACCTTGTAAACACAGAGATTAATATGGTATTTAACCTAGATAAGAAATTGTTCCACAAATTATTGGAATACTTAATAAATATCAATAACAATGCAATGACAAATAAATATTTGTCACAAATTGATAAAATGCTTAAGTTAGATTTCAAATATTTAAACAACTCCTATAGGAGTTACTCATCAAAAATTAATAATGCAGACTTCTCTGAAGAATACAAGAAAATAATGTTAAAATCTACAGATAAAACTATAGCTTCACTATATTGGAAAAATTTAATTTGGAAATTCTTACACAGAGCTTTGGTCGCTCCTAACAAAATTACAATTATGTATAAATCAAATAGAATTAAATGCTGGAAATGTGATTCTGAAATAATATCTGATTGGATGCATATGGTATATGAATGTAAAGTCATCTCTGTAATATTTCTAAATCTTTAGCTTTATTTAATGCTCCAATTTCCTGAGATAATTCCAAAAACCCAAGTGCCTCTTTTTTGGTCTATTCTTGCTATAGCCAGAAAAGTAATTACTAAAAATTGGAAAACTAAAGTTACCCGCTCTTGTGTTGAATTTATTAGTATGGCAACAATTGTTTGCAGTAGTGAATTGTATACTATAAAGATGAAAACTTCTTATATTACACATTCACATAAATCTTGGCTTAAACTTAAAGACTTGCTTGAAAAACATTAATTGTTGATGTGTATAATTTTGATGTATTGATCAGCTGTACACCTCTGTAAATAGTTATTTGTTTGTTTTATAATTAATTTGTTTAATTATTGTTTTAAAACCAAATAAAAATAATAAAAAAAAGTATGTAGAGTAAGATATGGTTCTATTATTTTTACCCAAAGAATCCTGTTTCTCCTTCTTGATTGTTAGACTGTGGGAATGGAAATAGAAATAAAAACTTGGGAGTGTAAGAGAAATGAGTAAATGGAATGTGTTAATGGTGGGTTTAGCTCAATATATGGGCTTGCAAATGATAGCTGCATATGGTAATTTGCTAATTAATTTTTTTTTTAAGAATTAAAATGTTCTTTATTATTTAGAAAGTGAATGCTTTGGTTTAGCGAAAACTGTGATATGAGAAAGCTGAAAAGTATTTATAGATCAAAAGATATTAAAGGGCACAATTAAAATAATGGCTTTCTAGCTCTGCACAGAAAACACAAGTTTACCTTGGTAAAGGTCCACTGTTGGGAAATAAATGGATCCTATTTTGTGTCAAATAAATTGTTTATAAGGATGTAAGGAAGCAGAATAAACCACCAGACCAGCTGTAAAATGGAGATATGTCTACAGAATGTAAGAGGTCTGTGGAAGTTATTTTTGATGGATTTCTGAGTTATAGACAGGTAGTGCTGTTAATGCATGAAAGAAAGAGTGAAAGGGTGGTGCAGTTTATGGAAATTTGTGAGCTTGTTGTTGCATAAATAATGCAGTAAATGACAGAAAGTATAACAAATATTGCCAGAACATGCCTGGCATGTGCCTCTGAAGACTGTAGACAGAGAGTGAGGAAAACATATATGTATATAGCTCTTGATGGGGAATATTAAAAATGGAAAACAAAACATGTTGAAATACTGTAAGATTACACAAATATTTTTTTCTTGCAGAGAAAAAAAGGATACTGGTGACTAAGACTGAGGGTGACATATTTAGTTGTGTAAGGAAGAAATGAAAAAAAGTATGCTTGGAATCAAAATAGAAGCATTCCTGAAAGATGAAAGTGGTAACAGTCTTATGCATTCTAACATTGTTTTCTCCTAACTGCGAACGTTTTTATGGATATATCAGAAGGGCTTTGGAAGGAGAAACAATGGAGAAAATTAAGAAAGGGATTATAATTATCTTAAAGAAAAAATGGTGAGTTACCGCTGATTTTATTCTTTTTACTATAACCAAACTCTGCCACATATAGACAAGTACAATTTAAGTATCTCTCCCACTCTTTCCTGTCTGTACCTGAGTTTATAGTCTCTGCACACAATTTTGTCTGTCTATGAAATATCACATTATTTACTTCTGTTATCTGTTATATTCGCTACTTCAGACTTACTTTAGATGTCAGTTTTTTTGGGGGGACAAAATCTGACATAGCCTTTAACAAAACTTATTAGGTCCCTGCTTTCAAATTCAGATAAGGTCTCTAGATGAAGAAGGCATCACGGATATTACTAGATTGTTAAGTGTGAATTATCGAGTCTATATCACTTCATTGACTATATGAATATCGAACGCTCACATGAGCAAATATTTATGTACTTGAAGTTTATGAATTTTTTTTTGCTGTACAGTGATGATTGGGATTTTTGTCCTTTCCTCACTGTAGTGCAATCCCGGAGTAGGAATATATATTTAGCGGGGGTGTGAGGGCGTAGCCCCCCACAATACCGTTTTCAAGTACGTGAATATTCACTCATATAAGTGTTCGATATTCACATATTCAATATTCACATATTCGATGAAGTGATATAGACACGAATTATCACCCCTGAAAGATTTCCAAATGAAGTGAGTGAAAGGCCAGTGGATACCTGAACTTAAATACAGCTTGAAAGGTCATATATACACTAATCTTTTTCTCAAAGTATATTTCTTCCCTACTAAATGATTCATAGTCTGCAACATTTTAAAAGAAGCACAAGTCACTGGGGTCATAAACTTATTAAGCTTCAAAGAATTTATAGCTGATTTATTTTGTACTCCCATTTACAGCTTCTTCTCCCCTATGGATTTTAATCTTTTGACTCCTTGAGAATATATGGCTATTTTGCTTTCTAATTTAAGACTGCAGAAACCTGATACCAGTGGCAGAAGCAGAAACTAGGAGAAATGCCACCGTAAGTCATTGGACAGATAGGACATCGATGACTTGTATAGTGTCATATAATGGGAAATAGGATAATGGGAAAAAATAAAATCAGTATGACTGTCCTCATCAGGCCATTTTGTGGTGTAAAAAATAGTGCCTGCAAGCACCCAGAGTGATGTAGAAGCATTAATAATGTACTGAAGATTAAAATACAATGGAAATCATCTAATTTGTTTTTATGGAAATGGAAAAATAGAAAGTATGGGAAACTGGTGGGTGATGGCACAGGAGACACTGCGTTGGTGGTTTGATGAGATATTTTTAAGTCAAGGATTTGGAAAGACATAGAAGAATGTTAAGATTTAAAAAAGGAAAAAGAATTAAAAGAATTATGAGGGAGTAAATGTATATTGTTTTGGAGACCCAACAAATCTGAGTTATGAAAGATGTAGGGGATATTTTTAATGAATGGAAAATCCCACCTGGCATGTTGAGGCATTTATATCTAAGCAGATTTTGTTCAATATCTTTTTGTCATGGTGTATTTTTGTCGAAGCCACATGCATTTGTGCACTCCTGTGTGTTTTTTTTTCACTTTTTTTCTCAGTTTAGTGCAACCATTGTACTGATATATGTAAGCTGTGAGGGTGGCTACTGATACTTAATAAGAAGTGGCAGAATATATTCTGTATACACCTAAAGTATTACCAGCAAAAATCAGATAGATTCTCAGATTAATTTATTTTCTAATGGATGACATCTCAGAAGTGCAATTTCTGCATTATAGACACAGGTTCCTGGAGTGGTGACTGAATATTAAGACTTCTTACCTCGCTAGTATTAGAGGTGACTGTGCAGCTTGACAAGTACTTGCATGGCATTGGTTCTTCTAATATTATCCTGTTTATTTGAATAAGCAGATGAGGTAGCCTACTTGGGCTCCTCTTTCTCTGCTACAGCCTGCTTATAAAAATAGTCATCATCATCATCATCATCAACCCCCTTTTTCCCATTTTCTACATGGGGTTGGGTGTTGTGTCAACTGTCCCAATCACTATTGATTCAATGCTACTCTCTTAACTTTCTCAGCAGTCATGCCTGACTGTTGCAGGTATTCTTTCACACAATCCATACATTTCTTTGCTAGATGCCCATGTTTCCTGTTGTCTTCTTCCCGTCTGTTCCAAATCTTTTTCACCAGACTGTCTTCTGCTTTTCTGAACATGGGCCTGAATCACTGTAATCTGTTCCCTTTGACCTTTTCTGCAATAGGAGCTGTTTTGGCTTCTGCTCCAATGTCCTCCTTTCTTTGTCTGTCCCATAGTGTCCATCCTGCCACCATCTCAGGCACTTCATCTCCATCATCTCTAGCTTCCTCAACTGTGCTGCCTTTACTGCCCCAGTTTCTGTACCATACAGTAGTATGGGTAACACCACTGGTTTGTACACCTTACTTCTCAGCTTCTTTGATATACTTCTGTCATACACTACCCCTGACCATTTGTGTCAGTTGGCTGCAGCCCCTCTAATTCTAGCTTTGAACTCCTCATTCAGACTTTCCTTCTCCTCGAACAACCCTCCCACGTACTTGAAGCAGTTAACCTGCTACACTATTTTCCTTTCTATCTCATTTCTCAACTTCTTCAGATTTCCTCTATTTGAGGCCATTGCGACTATCTTATCTGTACTCAATTTCACCCCATGTGCCTTCAGTTTAGCATTCCATTCTCCTATCTTTTGTTGAAGTTCTTGCTCAGAGTCTTCCTGTAATGCTTCATTGTCTATATACAGCAGCTTTGTTGATTTGTCCCCTCTGACCTGTTTGCTAATGTTGTCCATCATTGGTATGAACAGCAATGGGTTTAGAGCTGAAACCCGATGCACACTCACTCCCTCTGTGATCCCTTCTGTCAATCTGAACACTGTTTGTACTGCATCATTAGGTCCTCATACATAGCCTACACTAATTCCACCAGTGCTCTGGGACTTTGAACCACCAGCAGGACTACCCAAAACAGCTTTCTTAGGACCTAGTTATATGCTTTCTCCAAGTCTAGGAATGCCTAGTTGGATTATTTATCTCTAGCTTCTTCTTAACTATCTGTTTCACTGCAAAAAATCTAGTCAGTTATGCTGCATCCTGACCTGAATCTGAACTGCTCATCTCCCATATCACTTTCTACTATTCTGTGTATTCATTTAGCAATCATACTCTCCGGAACTTTCTCACACTGTGACCGGAGTTTGATACCTCTGTGCTAACCACAGTTGTGAATGTCCCTTTGCTCTTGAATACTGGCACTAGTATGTTTATTCTCCAGCCATGAGATACACCTTTCTCTCTATACTGTTATGAGTACCCTCTGGAGCTATTTCTTCCCTATCTCACCCAACATCTTGATCATATCTGTGTGACTTCATCTGCTGCTCTCCCTAACTTAATTTTCCTTAGTGTTGTTCTTACTTCCTCTAGGATGGGCTCCTCTTCTTCTTTCATCATAGGCTGTGTCTGGGGCAGTACAGCTTCTGTAAGTTTTTTTTTTTTCATTCAGACACTGCTGAAATTACTCCTTCCATCTGCTTTTGATTTCCTGTAGAATGGTGGTATTCCTTATGAAGGGTGCCTGACATATCTTCTTTTACTTTTTAACTTTGCTTTGCAACCTGATAGAGTTTCTTTGTGCCATCTACTGAGTAACTTTCCAGAAGCTGGTAGTGTGTCTCTGATGCCTTATTCTTTGCTATTGCAACTCCTTTCTTAGCCTCTTTGTTAGCCAACCAGTATTCTGTCCTAGGCTGGCTCATATTTTCTATCTCCCTCTTTTTTCTGAAGTCCTTCTTTCTTTGGATGATTTCCTGGACTTCTGCATTCCACCACCAACTTTCCTTATGTACCTTGCTTCCACATCTGGCTCAGCCATGTATTGGTTATATAGCCATTACATATGCTGTTTTGAGGTGCTACATATCTGTTCTATAGTCCTCACACGTATATATTTTCTATAGTCCTCACATGTGCTGTTTTGAGGTGCTGCCATTCTTCTTTAACTCCACCTAATTGCTCTTTTTTGCTGAGTTGCTAGAACCCTGAGTATTTCCTTGAATTCTTGTGCTTTCTCTCCAGTCACTTTCCAGGTCTTCAGTCTAGGCTCTGTTGACTGCTTATAAAATACTAAAATAGCAGAACACAAGCATAAAAATATTAAAAAGTTTCTAACACAAGCAATGATACACTAATTGAATACTGTATGAATCATAGGATCATAGGAGGTTACTAGGCTATTGGCCTTGAAGGCATTTACAAGCCTAGCCAAGAGTTTAGCCCATGTTTAGACAAGTCAGCACCCAATCCCCCTGTCCAGCAGGGACACAGGTGGAATCCCAGGGGTATATTTTCTGTTTCTCATCCAGTTATCCAGGTTGTGCTTAAAAAGGGGTAAGTGGTACTCTGCTTGACATGGAGAAGGTAGTCTATTCAATAGTTGGGGGAGTTACTGGGACACAAATCTGTCCCACCAACAAGTCCTGTTGATGTCACAGACCAGGTTGAGGTTGCATGTGCAAGTTACTGGACTAGATCTTGACTTGCAGATATGTAGCAGTCCCATCAAGGTGGGGTCCATGATTACCTTGTATGCCAGACAGAGGTCACCTCTGAGGAGTCTGTATGAAAATGAGTAGAGGGATATGGCTTTTAGCCTATCTGTTTATGGTAGATGTTTGAGGCCCTGGACTCTCCTGGTGAGGAAACTCTGTGGTCTCTCCAGCTGCTGCATGTGCTTTACAAAGTACATGCCAAAAGGGGAAATTGACAAACATTGTAACTTACCATAATGAGAGATCTGTATGGGTGTAATCATGGTGATTTACCAAATACATTCTCTCTGAATGTCATTTGGTAGAACATTAATATCCAAAAGCCAATTTCAGTGAACACACAATCATTTTTTTTTGGGGGGGATTCCACCCAGTGCCCCTCGTGGGGGAGAGCTTTGCACCACAAGTCACACAACAGTGGACAAAAGTATGACCTCAGTGATTGCTAAAAATTGTTTTCTGAGATTAATATTCAGCTGAACAGCATTCAGATAAAACATTTGGCAGACTGACTAGTTTCTTTCTATCACTGGTTCCCGCAGGGCTATGTACCACAGAAACTAAAGATGCTTGGTGCCTGGAACTTTCTCATACAATTATTGCATCCTCATTCTCCCATAACACTGCCTTGCTCACAGCTCTCTGATCCTTTTTTTGCCACTCTCAGATCAGATGTGGAAATCTTTCTCAAATTGATAGCTTGGCATTTTCTTATTTTCTAACCAAAAACAATCCTCTCCTAGGCATAGCTGTTATCTTCATTAAACTTCAGTTAACATTTTTCCTCTTTCCTACCCCTTATTGTTTAATTGTCATGCATTTTAGCAGTTTTTCCTTTTTCCTTTAGTATCAGTATACAGGCCTATGGTCTGTCATCTCTTTCTCTCTCTCTCTGTATTTCTCTCTCAGGCTTTACTGCTTCTAAGCCTTTGTTAAAAGGTTGGGCTTGCAGCAGGAACATTGGTAGCCATTCTAATTGTGTAGTGCATTTCAATGAAGGCAATAGCACCTGAGAGTGCTTTGTCTATGTAAGCTTTAACTAGGTTATCATTCAGTGTCATCAAGAAAAACTGAATGACCATTTAATGCGAGAGGCCCAAGCTGCCAGACTGCATTCCTCTGATACTGATTTTTCTGACACCAAACAAAGCCATTTCCATAAGGCTTCTTCTTCTCTTCCTCCTTCTTATTCTCCTCCTCCTTTTTCTCCTCCTCCTCCTTCTTCTCCTCCTTCTTCTCCTGCTCCTCCTTCTTCTCTTCCTCCTCCTTCTCCTCCTCCTTCTTCTTCTCCTCCTCCTCCTTCTCCTCCTTCTTCTTCTCCTCCTCCTTCTTCTTCTCCTCCTTCTTCTCCTCCTCCTTCTTCTTCTCCTCCTCCTTCTTCTCCACCTTCTCTTCCTCCTCCTTCTTCTCCTCCCCATTCTCCTCCTCCTTCTCCTCTTCCTTCTCGTCTTCCTCCTCCTTCCTCCCCCATTCTCCTCCTCCTTCTCCTCTTCCTCCTCCTCCTCCTCCTCTGACGACGACTCCTCTTCCTCCTCCTCCTCCTCCTCTCCTCCTTCTTCTCCTCCTCCTCCTCCTTCTCCTTCTCCTTCTTCTCCTCCTCCTTCTCCTCCTCCTTCTTCTCCTTCTCCTCCTTCTCCTCCTCCTCTTCTCCTCCTCCTCCTTCTTCTCCTTATCCTTCTCCTCCTCCTTCTTCTTCTCCTGCTCCTCCTTCTTCTCATCCTCCTTCTTCTCCTCCTCCTTTACCTCCTCCTCCTTCTTCTCCTCCTCCTTCTCCTCCTTCTCCTCCTCCTTCTCCACCACCTCCTTCTCCACCTCCTTCTTCTCCTCCTCCTCCTTCTCCTCCTCCTTCTCCTCCTCCTTCTTCTCCTCCCCTCCTTCTTCTCTTCCTCCTCCTTCTTCTTCTCCTCCTTCGTCTCCTCCTCCTTCTTCTCCTCCTCCTTCTTCTCCTCCTCCTCCTTCTTTTCCTCCTCCTACTCCTCCTCCTTCTTCTCCTCCTCCTACTCCTCCTCCTTCTTCTCATGCTCCTTCTCCTCCTACTACTTCTTCTCCTTCTCCTCTTTCTTCTTCTCCTTCTCCTTCTTTTCCTCCTCCTTTTCCTCCTTCTTCTTCTCCTCCTCCTTCTTCTCCTCCTCTTTCTCCTCCTTTTTCTCCTCATCCTTCTCCTCCTCCTTCTTCTTCTCCTGCTCCTTCTTCTCCTCCTCCTCCTTCTTCTCCTCCTTCTTCTCTTCCTCCTCCTTCTCCTCCTCCTCCTCCTTCTCCACCTCCTCCTTCTCCACCTCCTTCTTCTCCTCCTCCTTCTCCTCCTCCTCCTTCTTCTCCTCCTCCTTCTTCTCCTCCTCCTTCTCCTTCTTCTCCTTCTCCTACTCTTCCTCCTTCTTCTCCTCTTCCTTCTCCTCCTCCTACTTCTTCTCCTTCTCCTCTTTCTTCTTCTCCTTCTCCTTCTTTTCCTCTTCCTTCTCCTTCTTCTTTTCTCCTCCTCCTTCTTCTCCTCCTCTTTCTCCTCCTTCTTCTCCTCATCCTTCTCCTCCTCCTCCTTCTTCTTCTCCTGCTCCTTCTTCTCCTCCTCCTCCTCATTCTTCTCCTCCTTCTTCTCTTCCTCCTCCTTCTCCTCCTCCTTCTTCTCCTCCTCCTTCTCCACCTCCTCCTTCTTCACCTCCTTCTTCTCCTCCTCCTTCTCCTCCTCCTCCTTCTTCTTGTCCTCCTCCTTCTCCTTCTTCTTAGACCATGATAACCACCCATAGTTTGAAGGTGATGGTGAAGAAGTCTATCTTTATCTCTGGTACCTCTGAAAACTTATTTGATGTTTGACATTTCTTGATAAGTGAGTATTAAGATGGATTGGTCATAGTGTTTGTCAGGCTTCTGCATCAACCAGAAAGGGAGTACAGACAGTAAAATGAGCCTATGGATTCACAGGGGGTTATTTCATTAGTAGAACCTTCAGATCAGCATTCTCACACAGGAGGACTAAGCATGGATATTAGATTCATCCTTGGCTAAGCTGCCTCCAACCAGTTACCATTTAATATTCTGATTATAAGCAGTTGGTATGGTCCACATAGGAGGCTAGAGATTAGATGAGATGTTAACTTCCTTGTCTTAAAAAAACCCCTGAACTCTTTGCCACCTGGTCTCTCTCTCTCAGATGATGTCTTTTTAATTAGCATCAATTGTGAACAAGTTACTGGAAATGAGGCCTTTGTCCCAGTGATTATCCAACAGTTATCACCACCATATAATAATCCAATCAAGTGATACCACTCTAACAAAGGTATTAGGCATTGATTATACATTGTTGTTGCAGGCACAATTGCAATATTTGGTGGCATTTTCTTTGGTGGCATTCTCTCTGGGCCTGTTCTTGACACTGGACTTTTTCACTCTGCCAGCAACAGTTTTTCTATTTAAGAACAAATATGTCACCAGTCATAATTACCACCAAGTTTGAACCTACAATGTACAATAGTACAAAAATGTGCTTCAACAAAGTATTAGTTTAAGGGTGTGCACACAACAAAGTATTAGTTTAAGGGTCTGCACACTTATGCAACCAGTGTATTGTACGTTTTTTATTTTTTATATTTTCCCCTAACAGATTTGCTTGTTTTTCAATTGAATTGTACAGGTCATAGGTCACATTAAAGGAGGGAAAAGTTCTGAAATGGTTTATTGTGGTCTTATTTTTTTATATCTCAAAAACCTGGCATTTTAACAGGGGTGTGTAAACATTTTATATCCACTGTATATCTATAGATCTGTCATTATCTGTCTATCTATCTATCTATCTATCTATCTATCTATCTATCTATGTATCTATCTATCTATCTATCTATCTATCTATCTATCTATCTATCTATCTATCTATCTATCTATCTATCTATCTATATTTCTGTCTATCTATCTATCTAATCTATGTGCATTAGGATTGATCAAACAGGCTTTACTTGGTTCTCGGAATGTTGACAAAACGTTTTCTGAAGCACAAATCATTGAATGGACCTGTCCCCCTCCCTATATTAAAGTCCATGTTGGAGTTTCAGTTATTTGTGATTTAGTGGGTTTTGATGAATATTGTGAGTGTTACTCATAACGCCATTTAGAACTTGTTGATAGAATTGTCTGTCTGTCTATCTATATTTATTTATTTCTCCTAACATTGGACCTCTAAAATGGGATGGAGTCAAAAGCACGTAATTAGTACAGAATGTAAACATGAAGAAAGCTATATGTTTAGTGCATCACCCAAAAATGTATACAGGTTGATCACTGCACCATCTCAGCCACAGCATACAAAATAAACCAGACCTTTTCTCCTATAACATTTAATGGGGAAATACAATTAATGCCATCATATAAAACATAATATCGTCAAAATATAACTCAGTCATGCAACTCTCCAAAATAATAAAGCGAACTGCAGTGGTGGTGCTGCGGTAGCGTTGTCACCTCACAGTAAGACGTGTGTCCTGTTCGATTCTCAGCTAAAGCGTCTTCTGTGTGGAGACATGTGTGAATGGGCTTACCTTCATTGAAGGTTGTGCGTCAGGGCTGGCAACTCGGTACGTAAAAATCTACTGCCAATCATTAGCGGACTGGTGTTCCGCTGTGGCAACCCCAAACCGGGAAAAGCCAAAAGATACAACAACATCAAAACAAAAATATATAAAAAACAAAACAAAAAAAACATAAAAGAAAGAAAAAGCAAAAAAGCAGGCAAGATATATATATATATATATATATATATATATATAGAGAGAGAGAGAGAGAGAGAGATTACACTTACACAAACTCACACATGTAAATTTATGTATATGTAGGTAAATGTGATATACATTGTTCTCTGTGTTACATTAAGGGTTAAAAAAAAAAAAAATATATATATATATATATATATATATATATATATATATATATATATATATATATATCAATAGCATTGGTAGGACAAATTATCAGTGAAAATTAACAATCTTTTTTTAACCTTTTAAGAAATGAACTGCTATTTTAGAGAATTGATTGGTTGTATAAGTTAATACAGATGCTCCTGGCTGCTCATGTTAATGAAGATGGCCAAAGCTTGTGTGAGTACCTGGGGGTTTAGAAGACAGGTAGTGTTGGGGCACATACCTCTCAACTGTAGATATTTTCACAGAATTTCCAGATTGTTGCCTCATGCTTTTTGTTCTGTTTCTCATAAAATTATGTTTCCTTCAGCAAGTCACTGGCAAATCATTGAGGATTGGATTCAAAACATAATAACAGACATTTGAGATTCAGACTTCATACCCTTCAGAAAATTCATGCTAATGCAAAACTTATTATTCTGTCAACTTTTTAAGTTTGTAAGAGCAGTATTATAAATTTTCACTAGTTTTGAGCCTTTGTCCTCCCATTATTTATAGCTTTGTCCAGATTTCTTGCTCTAAGAAGTTGAGAGGTATGTTAGGGGATGTGAGCATGTGTGCATATGAGGGGCTGCATGTTTGAGTGCATGTCTGCCTTTGAGGTCGCAGCAGGGAAGGGGATTAGTGAGGGTGTAGGTTAGGTGTATGTGTGTGTTTATGGATAAATGTGTAATGTGTCCTTGAGTGTGATAAGATGGGGACAGGGTTTTGTGTGTGCATGTCTGGAATGAGTGTGCAAATGTGTGTGTGTGTGTCAGATTTGTCATACCAGCAAACTCCTGTACACAAATAAGCAACTCCTACAGCATTGTTTGGGGGGACACAAACCACCAGCCCTATCTCTTATATATGACATAAGTTGGGGTGGGGAGGAAACACTAGACACCAGGGATACTTCATTAATATTATGTGGGAAAGCACTAGGCAACAGAGCTATTCTATATAGCGTGCTGTAAAGTCAGTTAGAAAAAGAGAAAGATGATGTGGATGGGGTTACCACTAGATGCCAGGGATAACTCTATAACAATGCACATTAAGAGCATTTATAAAAAAATGAAGATGATGTGGGTTAGAGGACCATTAGACACTAGGAATAACTCTATAATAATGCACTTTAAGGGCACATATACTAGATGCCAGGAATACATTAACTAGCATGACTTAAAGGTGCTAAGAAGCATTCAAACCCTCCACCTTCCCATCTTCCATAGACAATATTTGCCCTCTGCATTGCCACTAGACACCAGTGTAACATGGGGATAAAATCTAAACAAAACAACAAGAGCAACAAAGGGCCTTTACAAAGGAGGGGGTAAAAGGCTTCAAACCTTATACCACTGAACAGGAAATAGTAGCATTAACTGTAGCAAGTTTTTTAAACTTATACTGGGGATATTGTTCATTATTCAATACTTGCAACAGTTCATAAGTTACGAGGGAGAGGGATGGAGCACATATAAGCTTACCTCTCAACCTCATAATGCAAGAAATCTAAATGAATTCAAAATTACTGGTGGGACAAAGACACATAATCAAGGACAAATTTCAGTTATTGCTCTTATAAACTTAGCAGATCACTAGAATAATAGCTTTTGTATTAGCATGTAGTTACTAAAGGATATTAAGTGTGAAACTGTATTGTCTGACATTAGTGACTGAGTGCAATCATCTATGATTACAAGGACAGTGAGAAGATAAGAGTAAACATCAGGGACATCCTGCTAACTCAATAACAAGTATGGGGTATGCAGTGTGTGTGTTTTACTGTGTTTGTATATGTGTGAGACAGTGAATGGGGGGGGGGGGTGCCTGTGCAAAGAGATGCATGGGCTGACAGTATTAATTACCAGTCTGCACTTATGGAAGCTAATAGCGATCCAGAGACATGCAGGCTAGCTTAAAATGAGGTCTTCCCTCATTGCAGCTACTGTATTTCTGAATCACAGATTTCTGCATTGTGTAAATAGCCCTTTTTTTACTGCAGCTCATACAGTGAGTGGTGTGACTGTTCTGAATCTTCAGGAAGGTTTACCAAAAATCTGCGAAGGACAGTTTACAAATATTTCTTATAATGTATAATCAAAACAGTTTAGAACATTAAGTCTAATTATAAACTGTATAAAATCTCAGTGACAAATGACTACCAACAATATCATTTAATATAAAGGATGCTTAAGATCTTTTACAATAAAGAAAATATTTATTATTGCAAATAATTTATGTTGGTGTAGCTGAAAGGTAGAATACATATATGTAGGAGTGTACAATATTGACCTAAAATAAAAAATTGTGTCTACAATCTTCTTCTTTTCCTTTCGGCTGCTCCCGTTATCTGTTTCCATTTCTTCCTGTCCTCTGCATCTTGCTCTGCCACATCAACCACCAGCATGTCCTCTCTCTCTCCACATCCATAAACTTTATCTTAGGCCTTCCTCTTTTCCTCTTACCTGGCAGCTCCATCCTTAACATCCTTTTTCCCAATATACTCAGCATCCCTCCTCAGCACATGTCCAAACCAACACAATCTCGCCTCTCTGGTTTTGTCTCCAAACAGTCCAACCTGACCTGACCCTCTAATATACTGATTCCTAACCCTATCCATCCTCGTTACACCCAATGTAAATCTTAACATCTTTAACTTTGCCACCTCCAGCTCTGACTCCTGCCTTTTTGTCAATGCCATTGTCTCCAACCCATATAACATAGCTGGTCTCACTACCCTCTTGTAGACCTTCCCTTTCACTCTTACTGGTACTCATCTGTCACAAATCACTCCTGACACTCTTCTCCACCCACATCACCCTGCCTGTACTCTCTTCTTCACCTCTCTTCCACACTCACCATTACTCTGAACCATTGATCCCAAGTATTTAAACTCATCCATCTTCGCCAACTCTACTCCCTGCATCCTCACCATTCCTCTATCCTCCCTCTCATTCACACACATATATTCTGTCTTAGTCCTGCTGACCTTCATTCCTCTCCTCTCTAGAGCATATCACCATCTCTCCAGGGTCTCCTCAACTTGTTTTCTACTCTCACTACAGATCACAATGTCATCCGCAAACATCATAGTCCACAGGGACTCCTGTCTGATCTTGTCTGTCAACCTATCCATCACCATTGCAAATAAGAAAGGGCTCAGAGCTGATCCCTGATGTAATCCCATATCCACCTTAAATGCATCCGACACTCCTACCGCAGACCTCACCACTGTCACACTACCCTCGTACATATCCTCTACCACTCTTACATATTTCTCTGCCACTCCAGACTTCTTCATACAATACCACAACTCCTCTCTAGGCACCCTGTCATATGCTTTCTCTAAGTCCATAAAGACACAATGCATCTTCTTCTGACCTTCTCTATACTTCTCAAAAATTGTTGGGTTAATACATTTAATAATTTAGTATATCAATTTCAATGTATAGTTGGAAGCTGGCATAGTTTTCTAATTCCATTTTTTTTAAATGCTCAGACACTTTTTTCTGGCAACAATGACCAATACAATTTGATTCTTGAAAAGATTCATATATGAAAAGAGTAGACACCATATTTGGCTGACATAGAAACAAGAGAAGTGCCACCTTATCAACAGAAGAATGTGAACTATGCTACCCTCATTAATGTGTTTATGTCGAAATACACTACAAGAATATATAGGCGGGTTCTATGTCAGTCAGTCATTTTAGTGACAGAATAAAGTACTGTCTGCTAGATGTATCATTATCAAATCAAATAATATATTTAAATACTGGAATGAAACTCTATCATCTTCTCCTCAGGGTAAAAGGTGGTAACTTTTGCTTTGCAGGAGCAGTAATGTTTTGGTGAACCGGTATGGCTTAGTTACAACTACTCACCAAGTGTAATTGGGATATAGTTTACTGAAAGGGAATCTGAATCTGAGCTGATAGACTCCAAGTATTCACCAGTAGTTTATATACTTGGCAGATTTCCCAGCTGGGGCTAGTTCTCTATGGAGGTTAGAGTCCAGAATGTATCTGGGATTATGTCTACACCCTCCCCCTGCCTTTCTTAAATATCCTTGGACCACAGCAGCATGGAGATCCTAAAGGGTAATGCTCTTCTGTTATCGTTAACCTGGAAATCTAATCCCTCCCTACAGCTATAGCTGTTTGCACAGAGGGTTCTCTACTTCTTCTTTTATAGCCAGCATAAACTGTCCAGGATGTCTTCAGGCTTCCAGGAGTAGTACTGTAGAAGCTGAGGGAAAACGCCAGGAGACAGGCTTCAGACAGGCTCCACATGTTTGCAGAGTGCCCTGAAATTACTTTTTTTGAGGTAAACCTGAAAGTGTCATAACAATGAAGTCTGACTTACTACTGTATTTATACTTGGTGTATATATATATATATATATATATATATATATATATATATATATATATATATATATATATAGGTCCTCATTGCAGATCAGATACTTCTGTTTCAAATCCTTCTGCTGTATAGCCTTGTGATAGTTTCTCACAACCATACGTCAAATTGTTGAAAAATCCTGCTTCCTGATGCAAGGTTATGGTGATAGTTCTCAGATACTACTGAATGAAGATTAATGTTCATTTTGGCTATGTAGTATTAAACAAATGTCTGCACTGATAAAACTGGCGCTGTATGAGGTAAATATGTTGAATCAACATGTGTCTTCTTTGACAGCTGTTTCAAAGCCTGCCTGTGGTCACCACTGCCTATTGTATGCTGATCTCTTTTATAATCACATATAGCATAATAATGCTGTAGAAGGAGGCAGTAGTCCACAAAAAGAAAAAAAAAAACACAAAAACTGACAGGTCAAAAAAGAGCCGTAAAATGATAGAGTGGACTATTTAGGAAAAGGAACAAAAATATTTATTGTTACTATTATGCAAGAAGCTCAGAATTTATGCATAGAAGATATTCAAAAAATTAAGAGAGAAATGAGAGGAAAGAGAAATACTTGCACAAGAAAATTGTCAAAAGTTTCAAATGCAAATTTGTGCTCATGAATATAACAGAGCCAAGAAAAACATTATATAGACCAAGAAACTTTTGGCCAGTTGGAAAAAAAAAGAAATAACAGAGTAAGTATGAAAGTATAAAGAACAAAGCCTGGAGATTTTTGAAAGTTATAAAAAAGAAACATGGATATGGGAAAGAAAGAAAGATCTGATATGGTGCAATATTTATTCAAAGGAGAAAGCCAAAGTAATCAATGCAAAAACACAGCTCCAGATATGTTTGAAGAGAAATACAAGCAAAGGCACCCAGATATGGAAAATTTCACAATACAAAAAAAATAATAATAATAAGTTCATAAAGGGGGACATAGAACAGAAGGTTAGTAAGGTAGAAGTTAAAACAATTAGAAGTTGAAGTTATAGAATACCTATGAAGTGAAGGATTTGGTGTAGAAAGTCTAACACAGATTATGTCACAGCATGATAGAACAATGAGTTCCCAAAGGAAGGAGAAACAGATGGAATGGGAAACATGTGAAGAAGAAATACAGACATGGGAAAGAAAAAGAGATTTAATATGGCGCAATATTTATGCAAAGGTGAAAGCAAAACTAATCAATACAAAAAATCATCACCTAAGAAATTTAAAGAGAAATACAGACAAAGGCATCCAGATATGGAACATTTCACAATACAAAAAATAAGAAAACAAAGGGGGGGAAATAAAAAAGAGGATTAGTAATGAAGAAGTTAAAGAAATAGAAACTGAAGTTATGGATTACCTGCGAACTGAAGGATTTACTGTAGAAAACCCAATTCTGGTAATGTCAGACCATGATGGAAAAATGAGTCCCCAGATTAAGGAAAAACAGGTGGAATGGGAATCATCTGATCGCTTGCCACATGAAGATACTCTGGAGCCTTCAGTGGGAAACTAGTACAAAAGTTCAGTTGGAGTTGCACAGCAAGGGAAGGAGTGGGAAATAGTGGCAACTTTAACACAGTAAGTGTTGTGGAGTGATAGGCCAATGAGTTCCCATATGAAAGAACAATGGATGCAGCTGTAGAAAATATGTCACGGGAAGATGTTCTGGAACTTTCTGTATAATGCTCACAGGAAAAAGATAGCAAGGAATGTGCCCTCAGTTTAGAAGAAAATGATCTAAGGGAAGAGTTGATTGACTTAATAGAGAGATGAATAGACATATTAAGATCAGTGAAAGAAATATGTTGCACAAAGTCAATAAGACCCAAAATGTCGGAAGCCTGATAAAAACAAATGCACATGATAATCAAGAGTATTAACAGAAATTTGTGTGATATAACAGAAGTAAATAGGCTATATTACTGTGCAGCTAAATTAATAATAGATAAAGTCTTATGACAAAAACACAGAGCAACAAGGGAAAGTAAGGGATTAAATCAAATGCCATCATGGAAGCACTGAATAGAGACAACTAAAAGCAATTAAAACAAGATGTGCCATTGTTAGAAGAGTCTAGCAGGAGGAACAGATAAAATAAAAATACTTTGAAAAATAGATGTGATAAAAGTAATGCACAGTATATGAATAGACCAGGATCTACTGTACACTGTTGCAAATAATAAACTAAAGATATCAGCACAAGTAGAAAAACTTAGAAAATATGCAGACAAATATAAAGGAAAAGTTCAAAATAAGCAATTCATTGATGACCCAAAAAAGTTTTATAGAGAACTGTAAAACAAAGCAAAAGGAATAGAAATACCACCAAAAAAACAGAAGAAATATACACATTTTGGCAAAATATCTTTGAAGAGCCTTTGGAACATAACAAAGATGCTGGAATGCATAGAAGGAAATACAAAGAAAAAAAATAAAAGAAACAGTAGGAAGTTTAAATGCGCAGGATATGAAATGGAAAGAAGTAATGGCCAGAGAAACTGAAACAAAATTAAAAAGCTCCTAACTGGAAAATCCCAGGTCCAGATGCAGAACCTAACTTCTGGTAAAGTATTAACATTGTTACATGAAGATTTAGGCCTGAGTGCAAACTACTTATATGTGCATTGTGAACAGACAGAAACTTGGTTAACTCCTCTTTAAGGATGAAACTGCAGGCTATCCCAAAAACTATAGACCAATAACTTGCCTTCAGACGCTGTATAAACTATATACTGGAATTGATGCTGACAGAGTTTATAGTCATTTAGAGGAAAACTGATCATGGCAATAGAACAAAAGGGTAACAAAAAGTCATATGGAATAAAGGATCATTTATTGTTAAATAAAGTCATAAAGGAGAATTGTAAAAAGGTGAAGAATCTTAGTATGGCATTGATAGATTACATAAAAAGGATATGACAGCATCCCACATTCATGGATAAAGGTGTGCTTACAGATGAACAAGATACACCATACATTGATCAATTGCATTACATGACCATGAAACAGTGGCAAACCACTTTGCAGCTAAGCCGTGATAAAGAACAAATTATTATGCCAGGGACAAAAATCAAAAGGGGGATATTCCAGGGTGACTCTTTGTCACCGCTGCTCTTTTGTCTTGCCCTTAACCCATTAAGCTGTCTACTTAACAAATTAGATCATGGTTACAATTGGGCTCCCAGAAAACAACCAAGTATAAAGACTTCTCATCTTGTTTTTCTGGATGATTTAAAACTGCATAGTTCATCAGATAAGGAACTGAAAACACAAGTGCAAGTGGTTAAATATTATTCAAATTATATAAGAATATCATTTGGTCTTGATAAATGTGCAAAAGCAACATTTAAAGCAGGAAAGCTGTAGCACCAAGAAAATATCCGTCTGGGACAGGAATGTGATATAAAGGAACTCGAGCAGGAGGGAGTGCATAAATATTTGGAAATTGATGAAGGATTGACAATAAAACATAAACAAAGGCGAACAAAGCTCAGTAATGAATATTTTAGAAGACTAAAGTTAATATTGAAAACAGACCTGACATTTAGGAACAAAGTCCAAGCTATAAACTAATTTGCTCTTCCTGTTCTATCTTACAGTTTTGGAGTGAATGACTGCCCCCAAAAGGCATTGGATCAGTTGGACAGGAAAACAAGAAAAATGCTTCACACGTATCAAATGCTATATAAAAATCATTGTATACCAAGATTATATATTCCTTGTTCTGAAGGAGGTATGGGGCTTCTCAAAACTGATTACTTCTCTAGATCTACAGTCATAGGGTTGGATACATATCTGCTGACTTCACAAGATCCAAAAATAGTAAAAGATTTAAAACATGAGGACAACAAGTCTAAGATGACTTCTCTGCTTAGTTTAGCAAAAGCATATCAGTGTCAAGCGGGAAGGAATGGAAATCAAACCAGGAGGAGACAAAAATCCGGCAGTAACTGAATGTGCCAAAAAGCAAACAAATGAATATAAGGAGAAAGATCAGAAGAGAAAGCAAGAAATGTGGGAAAGGCATAAATATAGTTGCAAGTACAGAAAACTCTTGGAACAACCTCATGTTGATCAGGAATGGTTAAGGAGAGGTGAATTAAATCAAAAGATGAAAGATTAATATTGGTGGCCAGGATGGTGGTCCACGTACAAGTTGATCTAAAAGTCCATAGAGCATGTGGGAGAAACAGCCAAATGTAACTTTTATAAAACAGAAATGGAAACAGTCACACATCTTGTTGCTGAGTGTGATACACTAATGGCAGAGGGCCTGTATACTGAAAGGCATAATAATGTAACAAGACTGTTGCACTGGGGATTGTGCAAGGATTACAATATTGAGGTAGCTGAGATGCATTGGAAACATGAACCACAAATTGTTATAGAGAATGATGAAGTTTATATCACTCATTACCAACAGTTTAAAAGATGGATGCGAGAAAATCAGATATAGTAGTCCATGAAAAGAAGGTAAAAGTAGCACTGATCATTGAAATTTCTACACCCAGTGATTGCAGTGTCTTATGTACAGAGAGATGGAAAGTCATAAATACCAGGATTTGCAGGCAGAAATGAGGGCAATGTGAAAGAGGGACACCAAAACAGTTCTAATAGTAGTAGGAGCAATGGGTCTCATAAAAAAGAATTTACAGTCATATTTAGATATGCTACAGATACATGTAACTCCATATCAATTACAGGAGTCAGTTCTGAGCACATTGCAGGTGCTGCGAAGGACACTTTTGGCTAACATCAAAGACAGAAACAATACTAATTTCATGAGCTTTCATCTTACTTTGACTTATGAATGGGGTCCATTCCTGTCATGGTATTAGAAATCTAAAAGACTTAGAAATGAAACCATGTTTATGGCATTATATCATCTTTCAGTGTGTAATGCAAGTACCAAATACAGCTTTACTGAATGCATAGGCCCCTTATATCTTTTTTTTTTTCTATTATAACTGCTTCATTTCCCCTTTTTCTGTTGTTTGTCATTTCAATAGCATTTCTAAAAAAAAAAAAAAAACAGGAATTTTACCTTCAGTGGAACATTAGTGGCAGATTCGCATTCAGGGAGCATGCCTTTGGCTGGATATGAGACATTCCTGCAAAATTACAATATGTGTGAAGTTAAGCATTTTATTTTATAATAATTAGAGACCATATTTGCTTTATTTAGCTGACTGCATAAAGGTTCAGTAAAGATGGATTATGAAAAAAAATCAAGAAAAAATATTAATGAGCCATTTAATGTGACTGAATCTATAAGGAGTACAAATTTTTAATTACTTTGTGAAATAAAATGTTGCAGAATTTTCTCCTTACATTTTATGAAAGTGGGAGATGGGAAACTAAATTATATCACTGTACTTTTTGAAAAGGCTGGAATTCTCTACTTTACACTGTGCTTTATTAAACTATATATTTATATTTTTGTATAATAAAATATAAATTATATTAATTATTGCAGCAATGAGGACACCTTGGTTGTACCATGTTGCTTTCCTACGTTCTTAAATAAAGTATGTCTAGTACCCTTCAGTCATTCATGTCCAGTTCATAAAAAAGAGTAGGGTGATGCTGAGCATTAAGCCCATTTAGTCCTGCAAACCAATGCTTTTCTCTAAGGTTTTTAGAGATCATGTACCTTTTTGTTTACCTAGTGTACTGGTAGGATATCAGTAATGTGTCTGTAACTAATCTGTGCAAGTTTCATGTCAATGATCACTGTTCCCATTTTTATTTTATGTTTTGTGGCATCACAGTTGTGTGCTGAACCCTCTTTCTTCTTGCATCCACAGCCTGATGTCACTACAGCATCAGGTCAGTGGGGGTAACGTCTCACTGAGCTGGGGGGAGGGGTTGAACTGAGGCACTTTGTGGCTTAGCACAGCTCACCAAACTGTGATTATGAGATCTTTGTTTAGAGTTCTGTTTCTGCATCACTTATTGTGGAGAAGCATAATTAGCTCAGTGGCATCCAATGCTAACTTTTTTGGCATTTTTAATGCCAACCTGATAATTCTCATTCTTATGCATTAGTTTTTATGAAGCAATGCCTTCTTGCACTTTACTGATTTCTCTGAGGTACCTAATTAATTGTATCAACTTACTCTTTTCTCTAAGAGTATATTTTGGTGTCTTCGTGTAGTTCCCAATGGAAATATCTTCTGTTGCCCTGCCCCTTGCCCAGATCCTTATAGATTAAGAATTTTACCTAGTTCTATACTGCCTATATTAGCTATCACCAGAATGTAAGAGGTTTACATAGTTCCATACTGCCTATATTAGCTATCACCAGAATGTAACAGGTTTCCCTAGTTCTATACTGCCTAGATTAACTATCACCAGAATGTATTCTATACTGCCTAATTAGCTATCCTAGAATGTAAGAGGTTTACCTAGTTCTATACTGCCCGTATTAGCTATTGACAGAATGTAAGAGGTTTACCTAGTTCCATACTGCCTATATTAGCTATCACCAGAATGTAACAGGTTTCGCTAGTTCTATACTGCCTATATTAGCTGTCACCAGAATGTAAGAGGTTTACCTAGTTCTATACTGCCTGTATTAGCTATCACCAGAATGTAACAGGCTTACTTAGTTCTATACTGCCTATATTAGCTATCACCAGAATGTAAGAGGTTTACATAGTTCCATACTGCCTATATTAGCTATCACCAGAATGTAACAGGTTTCCCTAGTTCTATACTGCCTAGATTAACTATCACCAGAATGTATTCTATACTGCCTAATTAGCTATCCTAGAATGTAAGAGGTTTACCTAGTTCTATACTGCCCGTATTAGCTATTGACAGAATGTAAGAGGTTTACCTAGTTCCATACTGCCTATATTAGCTATCACCAGAATGTAACAGGTTTCGCTAGTTCTATACTGCCTATATTAGCTGTCACCAGAATGTAAGAGGTTTACCTAGTTCTATACTGCCTGTATTAGCTATCACCAGAATGTAACAGGCTTACTTAGTTCTATACTGCCTAGATTAACTATCACCAGAATGTAAGAGGTTTACCTAGTTCTATACTGCCTATATTAGCTATCACCAGAATGTAACAGGTTTCCCTAGTTCTATACTGCCTATATTAGCTGTCACCAGAATGTAAGAGGTTTACCTAGTTCTATACTGCCTGTATTAGCTATCACCAGAATGTAACAGGCTTACTTAGTTCTATACTGCCTAGATTAACTATCACCAGAATGTAAGAGGTTTACCTAGTTCTATACTGCCTATATTAGCTATCACCAGAATGTAACAGGTTTCCCTAGTTCTATACTGCCTATATTAGCTATCACCAGAATGTAACAGGTTTCCCTAGTTCTATACTGCCTATATGAGCTATCACCAGAATGTAACAGGTTTACCTAGTTCTATACTGCCTAGATTAAGTATCAGCAGAATGTAAATGGTTTACCTAGTTCTATATTGCCTATATTAGCTATCACCAGAATATAACAGGTTTCCCCAGTTCTGTACTGCCTATATTAGCTATCACCAGAATGTAACAGGTTTACCTAGTTCTATACTGCCTATATTAGCTATCACCAGAATGTAAGAGGTTTACCTAGTTTTATACTGCCTATATTAGCTATCACCAGAATGTAACAGGTTTCCCTCGTTCTATACTGCCTATATTAGCTATCGCCAGAATGTAAGAGGTTTACTTAGTTATATACTGCCTGTATTAGCTATCACCAGAATGTAACAGGCTTACCTAGTTCTATACTGCCTATATTAGCTATCACCAGAATGTAACAGGATTCCCTAGTTCTATACTGCCTATATTAGCTATCACCAGAATGTAACAGGCTTACCTAGTTCTATAATGCCTATATTAGCTATCACCAGAATGTAACAGGTTTCCCTAGTTCTATACTGCCTATATTAGCTATCACCAGAATGTAACAGGCTTACCTAGTTCTATACTGCCTATATTAGCTATCACCAGAATGTAACAGGTTTCCCTAGTCCTATACTGCCTATATTAGCTATCACCAGAATGTAAGAGGTTTACCTAGTTCTATACTGCCTATATTAGCTATCACCAAAATGTAACAGGCTTCCCTAGTTCTATACTGCCTATATTAGCTGTCACCAGAATGTAAGAGGTTTACCTAGTTCTATACTGCCTGTATTAGCTATCACCAGAATGTAACAGGCTTACTTAGTTCTATACTGCCTAGATTAACTATCACCAGAATGTAAGAGGTTTACCTAGTTCTATACTGCCTATATTAGCTATCACCAGAATGTAACAGGTTTCCCCAGTTCTATACTGCCTATATTAGCTATCACCAGAATGCAACAGGTTTACCTAGTTCTATACTGCCTAGATTAACTATCAGCAGAATGTAAGTGTTTTACCTAGTTCTATACTGCCTATATTAGCTATCACCAGAATATAACTGGTTTCCCCAGTTCCTTACTGCCTTTATTAGCTATCACCAGAATGTAAAAGGTTTACCTAGTTCTATACTGCCTATATTAGCTATCACCAGAATGTAAGAGGTTTACCTAGTTTTATACTGCCTATATTAGCTATCACCAGAATGTAACAGGTTTCCCTCGTTCTATGCTGCCTATATTAGCTATCGCCAGAATGTAAGAGGTTTACCTAGTTATATACTGCTTATATTAACTATCACCAGAATGTAAGAGGTTTCCCTAGTTCTATACTGCCTTTATTAGCTATCACCAGAATATAACAGGTTTCCCCAGTTCCTTACTGACTTTATTAGCTATCACCAGTATGTAACAGGTTTACCTAGTTCTATACTGCCAATATTAGCTATCACCAGAATGTAAGAGGTTTACCTAGTTTTATACTGCCTATATTAGCTATCACCAGAATGTAACAGGTTTCCCTCATTCTATACTGCCTATATTAGCTATCGCCAGAATGTAAGAGGTTTACCTAGTTATATACTGCTTATATTAACTATCACCAGAATGTAAGAGGTTTCCCTAGTTCTATACTGCCTTTATTAGCTATCACCAGAATATAACAGGTTTCCCCAGTTCCTTACTGACTTTATTAGCTATCACCAGAATGTAAGAGGTTTACCTAGTTCTATACTGCCAATATTAGCTATCACCAGAATGTAAGAGGTTTACCTAGTTTTATACTGCCTATATTAGCTATCACCAGAATGTAACAGGTTTCCCTCGTTCTATACTGCCTATATTAGCTATCACCAGAATGTAAGAGGTTTACCTAGTTATATACTGCTTATATTAACTATCACCAGAATGTAAGAGGTTTCCCTAGTTCTATACTGCCTATATTAGCTATCACCAGAATGTAACAGGTTTCCCTAGTTCTATACGGCCTAGATTAACTATCACCAGAATGAACTTTGCACCATAGATGTGCTCTGGATTCCTTTTGTCATGTTTAGTTCCTTAGAGAGAATGCCTCTCCTAAATGCACTTTGCACCTTACATATGCTCTTAACTGCCACTATTTTGTCTAAGATCTTTTATAGATGTCATTTCTAGCAAAGTGATTTGCACTATAGATGTACTCTGAATTGATTACTTTGAATGAGTTATTACAGACAGACAGAATCTTTATTACTGTGGTCTGTATTCTACATATACTCTGAAATGTCTCTGACTTCCTGTGTCTTTACAGAAATGACATTTCCAGGAATTACCTCTGCCTACTAGTTTTGGTGTTACTAGCTGTTTGAGGGATTATCCTTTCTTACAGTGTCTTAGTTTAATATTTTCTTCTAGGTGTTTGCTTATATTGGGTTGACAGATATTTAATCCCTCACATGCTTTTCCACAGTTGGTGTCATTATTATTCGATCTTCAGATGTGTACTTCCCAACCCCCTTTTTTGCATTCTACATACATTGTTTACAATTTATTCATATTTGCTTCAAACTGATGGATTTTTTTTTCACTGTGCCTCTAACCTTGCCGTATCATGTTCATCATTTCTGTCTGTTATGCACTAACACTTTTCTAAATTATGTTACCATCAGCAAAAAGGTAGAATTTACCTACCAGATGTGTGAGACGTCTGTGTGTTAGTTACTTCCCCCACTGTCTTATTTCTGTGAAGTTAGTACATTTAAGTAAGAGGCATGTGGGTGGTCAAGTTCCTGACATGGGAATATGAGGGCTTGCCCCCTGCAAAAAATGCTGTTTAAGTTTTTTTTTTTTTTTAATGTTTACATTTATTGTTTTGTTTAATGTTAGAAAAAAACAAAACAGAATATTTCTCATTGAAATGCTGTTCAAGTTAAGATAAGGAAAGCCTCATTAATTTGTCACTAACCTTTTATTATGTGGCACTATGTTCTATGTGGCACAGTGTTCAATGCCTCACAGATCTGGGAGGGTGACCCACCTCTTGGGAACAGGAGGATAAGGTTTTGAAGACAAGGACTGAGATAGCCTGTGTTGGTGGAGGAAAGGACTGTAGAAGATAGAAGTCAGTAACTGATTTCAGCTTGTTCAACCCAGTGGGAAGAAGGTGAGTCAATCTACTACATGAATGACCTGTGCACACAAGGCATACGTGGGCATGAGATGAGCTTCAAATTGGGAATCTCCGTGGTTTTGACATCTAGGCACAGATGATCTGTAGCTGCACAGCAGTTCCTGCCTTTAGAAACAATAATTTGATTTTTTCAAGTAATTAGAAAGTCATATATAACCAACTGTACTTTTGTGTTCTGTAATAATTTCTTATCATTATTTGCTTATTCACCCCTTAGCTGACTAGGAATTTTCTACCAAATCCATAAGTGCCTGAAGAAAAAACTCCCTTCCACCATCCTTAGTGTTTTTATCAAATGGATTTTAAATGTAGTGTGTACATATACGTTTTTGAATGTATGCATGTTATTTACTTTTAAATGGCTATGGCACTCTGATTACAATGCATCTTTGAAAGGTGACCTGGAAGCTTTGGATTGGTTAAGCAACTTTGCAATGACCAATTTTTATTGCATACTTTAACATAGTATATCTTAGTTCCATGTTACTAGCTAGCTTGATGACATACTGGGATAGATTCTGGACTACCACCTAGCTAATATGAGTTTTATCAATGGCCCATGTGCTGCAGGAACCAGCTGAGCTGGGCATGGACAAAATGAAAAAATAATACCTGCTTGTCCCCCCCAGGGTAGACTGAGGGACATGTAACACTGTGTGTGTGTGTGTGTGTGTGTGTGTGTGTGTGTGTGTGTGTGTGTGTGTGTGTGTGTGTGTGTGTGTGTTCTACTAATATTCCTTGTTTGGGAGTAGAAGACCTAACTGGAACCATCCACTCAAAAAGAGTGCAGGGTTGTGTAGGGTTGTCTCAGGGGGTATTATCCCTTGTTGAAATGAGTGTTGACCCCACTCTGCATGAATTACATACACTCCCACCCCTGATGCCCTTATGCAGCATGTAAAGAGCATGTTAGGGTACATACTAAAAATCTCCTGATGGCTGCCTGTATGACTACCATGCTGCAACTGTCTACTGTCTCTCACCCACATAGGAAAAAAATGTGCAAGGGTCACAGGGATCAGCAAATGGTTGACAGGCATTGGAGGCCAAAAAAAAAAAAGTATATGTACACACACATACACACATATATATATATATATATATATATATATATATATATATATATATATATATATATATATACACACACACACACACATATATATATATATATATATATATATATATATATATATATATATATATATAACTTCATGTCAAGAATCTTAAAGTCAAGACTTTGAATTCTACATGTAAATCCTGAAATGTGATTTTTTTTTTTTTGGGGTGGAGTGGGGTGCAAACCCAGTATTCCTCATTGCTTAATATAATCAACTCTAAGGTCACTGCACCTGAGGGAAGAGGGACGTTTCTTGCAGTAAATACCATTGAAAAGAGTGCATTTCACAATTACTGACAGTTGAATTTGTTGCAACCTCTGTTTACTGTCAGACTAAGGGTATCATATCTAGGTCTAAAGTATGAAAGTTGTTATCAGTTCAAAGCCATATCTCTAATGCATGCATAAAGGGCTTTATCCTCTTAACTGATCTGGATATTTTCACATCTAGTCAGATGATTTGTTATTCTGACTACCCTGTTCCTTTTCTTGTGCTTTAACTGATATGGTGCCATGGTCTGGGAAACATATCACAGTACATTCAGTTTCTAAAATAAAGCATAGTTTCTGCTAATGGAAAATTTGAAGACAGTAAATGTAGTTCTGCTGTATGTCACTTTCATAAATATTCCACGACTGTTAGACAGAGACCACAGTGAAGCAGTATTTCTCTTTGTTATCCTGTGGTAGAAAAGTACCGCATAATTAAAAAAAAAAAAAAAAAAAGCAAATATTGAAAGCATAACATTTTTATGTTTTGGCTGTCAAGCTATTTAATATATTTTAATAAGGCTAGCTGTTTTACCTTCATTTGTTTCAACTTAATTTTAGTAAATGATAACTGTTCCTGCATATAACAACTTAGTGCAGAATAGAATTTCTACTACATAATGATGTAATTTTAATAGACAATGTATTCATAAAATCTAGCTGTTCTTTATAAATGGCAGAGTCAAAGAGAGAGCTATGTATGTATATTTCTAAGCTATAGCTATATCTATGGGTTCATAGGTCCATAGGTGTGTACAAGGTTAATGGCCCTGGAGCCTTCTCAAGCCTAGCTCATAAAAGTCCCCTGTCACCATGCTACCCAATATTAGCTCCCAGTGCCTCTATCCAGTAGAGCCATTGGAGTGATCCCCAGGGTGAACATTCTGTTACCCATCCACTCATCAAGGTTTCTCTTGAAGAGGGCCAGCGAGGTGCTCTGCTTGACATGAATAGTAAGCTTGTTCCAGAGTATGGGCAGTCTCTGGGTGATGAAACTGTCTCTCCAGCATGTTCGCTTGATTGTGGTAATGAGGTTAAGATCTCTGCAGCGTGTGGTGTGGAGGGATTGGGATTTCTTTAGGTGTAGCATTTCTAGCAGGGCTGAGTTGGACATGGCTTTGTATGTCAAGCAGAGATTGTCTCTAAGTAGATGATAAGAGCCAGAGAAAAGCTGAAGTTTCTTGAGTCTGTCCATGTAGGCCATGTGTTTAAGGTCTAGGGTCCTCTTCATGAGGGACTTCTGTGGCCTCTCCAGCTGTTGCAGGTGTCTGTTGAGATACATGCCAAATGGGGCGTTATATTCGATGACTGGTCTAATGAGGGATGAGTAGAGAGAGATGTTGACCTATTTCATCCTGTTTACAAAACCCTTGGTTATGAGATGTGCCACATAGAAGAACTTTCTGACCACAGTGGCAATGTGGTGGTCGAAGGAGAGGTCACAGTCAACCTGGGTGCCCAGATCTCTTATCACACCTTCAATGTTCAGTGGGCTCCCATCGACATGGTAATTAGTGAGAACTGAGGTTTTACCAAAGGGAATGATAATGCATTTTTTGGTGTCAAGCTTAAGGCCATGGCTCCAACACCAGTCATTTGTGTCAGTGAGGCCTTTCTGTAGGATGTCTGCATCACTTGGGGAGTTAATAATGGTTCCCAGTTTGCAGTCATCTACGAACTTGGTTAGCCAGAGTCCCTCTGTGTTGGCCTGGACCTCTGAGAAGTAGATGTCAAACAGGAGATGACCAAGGACTGATCCCTGTGGGACTCCACTTGTGACTAGTTGGCAGTCAGATTTGGAATCTGCTACTTTCACTCTATGGGTTCTGTCTGTGAGTCAATTTGCAAGCTACCTAGTGATATAGGGGTTAATTCCCAGTTTGAGTTTATCAATAACTCCTGAGTGAGGAATGGTATCAAAGGCCTTGGCTAGATCGAGGTAGGTTGTATGTGCTGCCTTACCCTCATCTACAGCCTTGGTGACTGTCTTGACGAAGTCAACCAGGTTAAGCAGGCAGGATATCTCCCTTTAACAAAGCCAAATTGCGTGGGGTCTAGAGTTTGGAGATTACCTATATCCTTGTTAAGCAGGTCCATGATGATGCGTTCCATAGGTTTACATATCAGACTTGTCAGACTAATGAGCCGATAATTTTCAGGGTCTGTTGTTGCTCCCCCTTTATGGAGAGGGATGACTGTCTCAGTGCTCCATTCAGCAGGGACAAAGCCTGAGGTAAGGCTGATCTGTCTATATCTATATTGGTCTTTATATATACGCATATCTCAGTGTATTATTGTACATCTTAATTCATGCAACCATGAGACCATTCGGCATAATGGTTAAGGTCTTCTCCTCCCATGCACAAGGTATAAGGTTCGATCCTGACTTCCGGCCAATACTTCTTTGGAATTTTCATGTTCTCCCTGTGTCCCTGTGGGGTTCTTTCCACCTGTGAAAAACCTGCTGTTTCCATCTCATATTTACCAATGATTGAGCTGTGGGCAGCAGCACATACTCTACATGGTGCCCTATAGGGGGAAGAACTGTAAAGACCAACCACTTTGGACATCTACTATGATGTGCAGTATCCTCAAGATAGGAGATCATGGATCACAGACTACACACCATTACATACAAGAGTGGCCAACATGCAACTCAGCTAGGCTTCCACCTAGTAAGGAAAGGGCACTGGCGTAGAATCAATTATTGCAAAGTCATCCCCAGTGAAACAGTCAGCCCACACCATAAATCACTGGCTGTTGCAATCAGCTGGAAGCAATAGAAAGAGAAGGCTCTAAGGTCAACAGAGACCAGGCCGAAGACCTGGAAGTTGACTGGAGAGAAAGTGCGTGAGTTCAAGTATTACTCAGGGCTGTAGCACCCTAAGAAAAGCAGGAAGTAGATGGAGATGAAGAAGACGTGTGAGGACTACAGAACAGATTTGTGGCTGAGCCAGGTATGGAATTAAGGTACATAAGGAAAGTTGATGGTGGAATGCAGAAGTCAAGGAAATCATCAAAAGAAAGGAGTGCAGGAAAAAGTGAGAGGTACTGTTTGGCTAACAAAGAAGCTAAGAAAGGAGTTGCAATAGCAAAGAACAAGGCATTGAAGGCACTCTACTATCTTCTGGAAAGTGACTCAGTAGGTGGCACTAAGAAACTATACCAGGTTGCAAGACAAAGACAGAAAGATAAAGAAGATAGTCAGGCACCCTTCATAAGGGATGCCAGCAACAACCTGCTCAGTGGACATCAAAGGCAGATGGAAGAAGCACTTCCATCAGCTTCTGAATGAAGAAAACCCCAGACACAGCCCATGATGAGAAAAGAAGAAGAAGAATAGCACTACGGAAAATCAAGTCAGGGATAGCAGTAGGCACAGATAAGATGGGATAAAGATGTTGGCTGTGACTGGAAGAAATGAGGCACAGTACAGAGGTCAAACTCCTGTCACACTGCATGAAAGGCCTGGACAGGGTGATTGATAAATGGATACACAGAACAGTAGAAAGTAAGATGGGAGATGAGCAGTTCAGAACAGGATCAGGATGCAACACAACTGACTCGATGTCAGACAGATAGTGAAGAAGAAGCTAGAGATGAGAAAGAGTCCAACTGGGCATTCCTAGACTTGGAGAAAGCATATGACAAAGTCCAAAGAAAGCTGATTTGGGCAGTACTGCGGTGATTTGAAGTCCCAGAAATGTTGTTAGGATTAGTGTAGGCTAGGTACAGGGTCCCAATGGCTCAAGTATGAACAGTGCTCAGTCATATAGAGGGGTTCTCAGTCAGAATGGGTGTGCACAAGGGTTTTGCTCTGAGCCTACTGCTGTTCATATTGGTGATGGACTACATTAGCAAACAGGTTGAAGGGGACAGATCAATAAAGTTGTTATATGCAGACGATGTGGCATTACAGGCACTCTGAGAAAAAACTTCAGCAAAGGATAGTGGAATGGAATGGAATACTGAAGGCACGTGGGATGAAACCAAACACAAAATAGATAGTGGTAATGGCAGCAAATTGAGGAAATCAGAAGAAGCTGAGAACTGATGTAGAAGGGGAACATAGTGAAACAGGTTAATAGCTTCAGGTATCTGGGGGGTGTGATTGAGGAGAAGGGAAGTCTGAATGAAGAGATCAAATCTAAAATCAGAGGGGCTGCAGCCAACTGGCATAGAGTAGCAGGTGTATTGTATGACAGAAGAATGCCAAAGAAGCTGAAAAATAAGTTGTACAAAACAGGACTGCAACCAGTACTTCTGTATGGTACTGAAACCCGGGCAGTAAAGGCAGAGCAGATAAGAAAGCTAGAAGTGATAGAAATGAAGTGCCTGAGAAGGGTGATAGGATGCACACTGTGGGACAGATGAAGAAATGAGGACATAAGAGCAGAAGCCAAAGTAGCTCTAATTGCAGAAAAGATCGAAGAGAACAGATTACAGTGTTTTGGGTACATGTGCAAAAAAGCAGAAGAAAATCTGGTGAAGAAGATTTGGGACAGACAGGAAGAAAGTAAGAAGAAGCAAGGACGTCCCGCAAACAGCTGGATGGATTGTGAGAGAAGATCTGCAACAGTCAGGCAAGAGTGTTGAAGAAGGCAGGACTGTAACACTGAATTGAGAGAGATGGTGACAGTTAACACAACATCCTGATCCTGTGCAGAAAATGGGAAGAAGTGAGTCAATGATGATGATGAATACAACCAACAATGACGCTCTAAGCATCTATGCAATAATGTTAAAAATGTCCACATTGATATGCAA